>NC_014434.2:51847-177357 GCF_000214015.3 Ostreococcus tauri | reverse complement strand
CGATTCGCCCCGACGCGGCCGGCATCGTCGTCACTTCACCTCGCGCCGCGCGCGAGCGAGCGCGCGAACCCGGCGCGAAACGAGAGACGTGACTCTGAGGGCGTCGCGCGCGCGTCGCTCGGACGATCGAGGGCGTCGCGCGAGAGAGGTAACGAAGAAGGATGAATTCGGCGGCGGCGGCGGCGGCGGCGGCGGCGGTGACGCCCGCGCGCGGTGACGCCCGCGCGCGCGGTCGAGCGAGTCGACGAACGGTCGGTAAGGAACGACAGCGCGTCCGCACCGCGGCGAGAGGCTCGGGAGGCGGTGGGGGACGCGGAGGGGAGATTCAGAGGGAGCTCGCGAATGCGTCGAGCGCGGAGGACGCGTTGCGAGTGGTCGAGAGGGATCTGGAGGTCTTCGACGCCGTGCACGCGGCGACGGCGCTGCACAGAGTGGCGAAATTTTCATCGCCGTCATCGAGGTTGGATGCGAGGGATTTTGATCGCGTGGAGGCGGTGACGAGGGACGAGCGTTTCAAGGCGCTCGCGTCCACGGTGGGCGACCGGATGAATGAGTTCGACGCGTTCGGATTGGCGAATGTCGCGTGGAGTTTCGCGAAAATTGGGTACACACCGAGTCAGGATACGTTAAATGCGCTCGCATCGAGGCTCGAACGCGAGGTTTTGAAGCACGGGGCGAGCGTGAAGCCGCAGTCGTTGAGTAACGCGGCGTATGCCTTTGGGCGCTTGCGCTACAAGCCGCCAAAATCAACGCTCGAGGCGCTGTGTGAGGCGACGATGCGGCAGATGGATAAATTTAGAACGGATGAGTTCGCGGGTATGATGCTCGGTCTCGCGCACCTTGATCACGTTCCGAGCGCGGAGTTTCTTGGCGAGGCAACGACTTTCATCACGAGGAATTTGCGTGCTTTCGACGATACGGCTACATGTAACGTCCTGTGGGCGTTCGCACGCATGGAAAGTCGTAAGCTCAAGGGTGATGTCATCGACGCACTGCTCATTCAACTCGCATCGCAAAATTTGGGTGGAGCGAACAGTCACGTGAATGTGCCCATGTGCATGTACGCGTGCGCGAGGCTCAATCACCAGCCATCACCGGCTTTCATCAACGCGATCGATAAGGAAGTGCCACGTTGCGCTCGAAAGATGAACATCGGCTCGATCGACTCCATGTTTTGGGCTCTTGGCTCCCTCGGTGGTGTCGGTGAGGGAAAAACGACGCTCGGCGCAGAGGCATATGAAGCGCTGTGCGCCGCGGTGGCGACTAAGCGCGACATCGACGCCGAGCTTGTCGCTAAGGTGTTTTGGACTCTGGCCAAGGTGAACTACAAGCCACAAGATTCCACGCTTGTCGGCCTCGCAAAGATGGCGAAAGGGCGCGCGAATGAGTTGGACGATGAAAACTTGATCATCATCATGCACGCCTGGGGAGTGCTTCGCTGGAATCCGGGAGAAGAAGTGGTTGAGGAGTACGTCGAGCGGTTCATCGGCAGCCAAGATTTGGTTCCTGGACAAGCCGCCAAGCTTTTGTGCGCCTACGGTAGAATTCGCTGGTCGCCTCCGATCGAACATGCGAGGGCGCTCATCGAGTTGATTCTTCACGCGGCTGAGGGTGCAAAGCTGCAGCCCGCAACGGCTGTGCTTGGATTGTGGGGCTCTGCTTTACTCGGGTTGGAACTCACCGCCGCCCAGCTGGATGTACTCGCCCAGAACACGACCAAGCAGAACCTCTCACCTAAATCGCTCGTTAAGTGCGTATGGTCTCTCGCAGCATTGGGATACGATCCCACGCCGGTGGACTTGGCGAACTTGGTGCAAGTGACAGATGTCGCTTCCGGAAGTCTCCCAGTGAAGGATCAGTCGGCACTGAAGCAGGCCATGACTCGCTTGGGCGCGTACTCGTGAACGCAAGCGGGCGCTGAAATGTTGTAATTCTTTACCAGAATGAAGCTAATGACGCTATTCTACGGTTGGATGAACCGAATCGTCCACATCGCCCCCAAATTCGACCCAAGAGATGCGCCGCCAGGAATCGCACGAATCATCGTCCGTGTCCGTCGCCCACAGCGAAAGACAATGCATGGACATCTTCGCGTGCGGCGCCTCCGAGCCATCAAACCACCGAATCAGTTCTTTGCGCGCCGCATCCGCGATCGCCTCCCGCGCTCCTGCGTCTTCAACGCCGTAAGCCAGAGACATGTGTGGCATGAACGCCGTTGTGTCGGCGTCCGTCACTTCCTTACCAAAAATCGACCAAGCCTTCCTGAATCCCTGCAACAAAGACGCCGTCTTTTCCATCTTGACGTACACGCACTGGTGTCTTTTCTCCCCGCACTCCACACTCTTCGGATATAACTCGGCGACGACGCGAGACTCAGTTAACTGCGTCGTCTCAATGGCTCGTGTCACACCGGCGAACTCCTCCACGTGATCGCAGAACCACTCGAGCGCATGGTCGTCGCCCTCGAACTCCACGCCACCGACCAAAGTGACGTGCGGAGTGAAGAACGGCGCGGAAGCGTGCCGCTTCGCCGTGCGCCCGATGAAGGCGACCGCGCTAGCGTAGTGCACGAAATCGGGTTCGACCCAGAGTGAGTAGCTCGGCATCGCGAATCGTTTTCTCTCCACGATCACGGGCCGCTGCGACGCGTTCGAGACGTTCGTAGCGTCGCGATGAGAGCGTTAGTGATTATAGAACCGCCCGTGGAGACGCGTCGCGAGGCGAAAGGTGCCGGAATGTGTGGTACGAGCAACGCGTTTTACAAATGTTGACACACTGTCTATACATCGAGACTCATTGTCTCTCGTGTTGGTACACGGGCGGTCGAATCCCACTGGCGGTATTAGCGGCATAATTCTTTTTGTAGTACACGCCGTCGTCGAGGCGCTTGTAGTACTCGTCGGGGACGTAGTCGTCGGGGGTGTAGTATTGCGCCGCCTTGGCGCTCGGACACGCCTGGAGAGCCTCCCAGATTTCATCGATCGAGTCCTGCTTGTCGAACGTTCTGTCTTTAAGGTTCGACGTGGATTCTCTCATGTCGTCGTCCAACCAGGACTCTTGCTCCTCTTCGGCCGGGTACTCCTCTCTGTACGCTTTTTCAATAGAGTTTGACGCCAGGAGCTCTCGCCTCCCAAGCTCGCTGTTGGGGTCGTCGTTTCCCCAAGAAAATTGGCGCACAAACTTGGGCTTCTGCGGAGGCACGTGTCGCGGAGGATTGTGTATATAGGGGGCGGAGTAGCTACCTCTTGGTCCAGGGTCGTTCGATCCAGCTCCTCGAACCGTACGAGGAACACCCAAACTGTGCCGACGCTCAACGTGGTCTTCTGGATGGTACCCTCGTACACTACGCCGTGCCTCGTACCTACGGTCGTCTCGACACTCGTTTTCTTGTGATCCGTAATGCACGTCGCGATGTTTCGTGGGTGAGCCCATCTCCGCGTTCGAGTGCCTACTGCGCGAGCGACGTCCGGCGTCGTGATCTTGTTCGTACGACCTCGATGCGGCGCCTCCTCGATCGTTAGTCATTCGCGCGTCTTCGTTGTCTACTACCGAGCCCTTGCGTTTGAATAGATTACTCAGTGAGCGCATGTACACCTTCCGGTCAGCCAACGCCAGCGGCGGCGCGGAGAACTTTACACCTGGCCACCCATGCTCCAGCATTGAATTGTAAAAGAATGCTCGATGACCACCGCGCGCAATCACCTTACAGAGCTCCGCCGCTGGCACCGCGTATCGCCGAAGCGTGTTCCAAATGTAATTTGCGGGCGTAAATAACTTCGGATACTTGACACACATGTCCGCAAAGTCGTTATATCCGATAGCCTTGCCCGGCGACCGATCAAGCTTTGCGAATAAATCCTTATACGCCGCGTAAATGTCCTTCGGCGCCTTGTCCCGCCAATCGTTTTTTCCCGCACGCTTTCGCCCCTCCTTCGTCCGCGTCCTAAACATCCCCACGCTGGCCTGAATCATCGCACGAAACTCCTCCTTGTCCACCGCGCCGCTGTCGTCCAGGTCCATCAACCGAAACGCAAATCGAACCCGCCCACTCGCGTTCGATAGCTGAAAAGCCGCTAAAACGATCACAAACTCCCTGAAATCCACATAGCCACTGTTATCGGTGTCAATCAGTGCGAACAATCGATCGAAGAAGACGTCCGTGTCCAGACGAAACGCCTTCGCGAATTCAGACTTCTGAATTTTACCATCCCCGTTCGTGTCCGTCCGCTTGAACAGCCTGTATGCCCGGATCAAATCTCGCTCACTCTTTGGATCGAGTCTTAGGTTCTCTTGGAGCATCGCGCCGACGCGCTGAGCGGTGACAGCGCGAGAGGAACAGACTCCCATCGAGCCGGCTGCGTCGAGCCGCGGGGACGTTCACGCGCCCGAGGACTCGTGCGATCGCGTCGAGCGACACTGGACGGGGCCACGGACACCCTTCTATGCAATGGGGGCGTGACTCGTGCGATCGATCTCGGCGTGCGCGAGTATGCTGTCGCGAGGTTCGTCAAATGTAATACACCCCTAGTCCGCGATGAGATACGGTTCGTGCAAGGGGTCTAAAGGTGCGTCGCCGTCGAACGCGGTAGAATTATCGACTTGGCACATCTCCCAAATTTTAATGCCGCAGCCGCGCCAGAGAGAGTCCTCGACGCGAGCCATCTCGGCGTCGGATGGCCACTTGCCGTCGGGAGTCGCTAAGACGGCGCCTATGTAACTTTGACCAGCTGACTTGGCGGCGCCGGCATAGTAGTACAGGGCCCACGAAAGGTCATCTGCGGCATCGACGATGCGCCAGTACTCCTCACTCGTCACGCCATTATCCATAAAGGAGAATATGAACGTCCCGGGCGAGTCGGCTCTTCGGCAGCGATAGTCAGACCTTCGCCACACCGTTCGTCCGTCGAGCGTGTTCACTTTGAACACCGGGTTGTACCAGAACACGTTTCTGCCCTTGCCACGGTACCAAATCTGGAACTGGCACGGAAAAAAGTCGTATGCGGGGTTCTCACCAGACACCGCCAACCAACTAAACTTCCTCAGCTCACCCTTTTCATCGGGGAGTCCCAGCCAACCTTGCATGATGCGCTCCGCTGCATCGTGCGACATCGGCTCGCCTCTCCACGTCTGCATAGGCAAAACCTGCGGTAACTGCGGCCTCCTGGCATCGTTACCTAAACAATTATGCTTGTGGAGCATGCAACGAGCGAGTTTTTCGAACTCGTCATTCTGGTACGACCTGATGCACGTGTAAGTGCACACCTGGTCCGTTAATCCGCATGCATCGACGCAGTCCAAAGACTTCTTGCACTGCGGATTTTTGTAACAAGCTAAGAGCTGCTTGTTGCAGTTTGACGCGATGCACCAGACGTTTCCGAGAGTTATGTCCTGATTGATATCCATTGCGGGCACGCGAAAGCCGCTCGCGTCCACGAGGAGCAAAATCATCACAAGCGTGTCCAAGTGATTCTTTCGCTCATACAGCTCCTTCGCCTGATCCATTAGACGCACATCCTTCGCCGCCTGACTCCACGGCGTCAACCTCGCCAGTATCTTTCGCAAATCGCTCGTCGCGTTAAAGCAAATTCTCTCGTCCGCCTCGAGCGGCGGCGAATCGAGCCCGCACATCGTCGCGCATGTCGCCGCCGCACGACGAACCCTCGACGCCGTCTCCTCGTCCTGCACCCCGATCGCGATCACTACGTCCGCTTTCTTCGCCTTATCGATCATCTCAGCCTCGCTCGCCGTCGTCGACACGACCTCCAATCCAAGCGTTTTCCCGTCTGCGTCGCTCCAACCGACCCGGCGACCCATTTGTTCGAACACCTCTCCGAAGCTCGGCGCGCGTCGTTCGAATCGTCCGCGCTCGACGAGTTCCGGAGGATAATGCATGAACGAATCCTCGTCGACCGGGGCGAAGACGACGACCGTGCACGCTGGGTCGTCGGAAGATGATGACGTCGACGGTGCGATGACGTCCGGGCTCGGTCGGAGCGCGAGCGCGCGTGGGCGATGGGCGACGCCGCGACGCGACGTGTATTGCGATCGAGTTGCCGACGACGCCACCATCATCGTCGTCGCTTGAGCTCGAGCGGCGCGCATGGTTCGAAGCGATCGAGCGTGAAGTGAAGAAGAGGTTTTGGTTCTCTCTGTTTCGGTGCTATTGAAAAAAAATTCGGCGAATGTGGTTCTAGTGAAGAATTTGCGGCTATGAATCGGAAGCGCCCGAACGTGATACGTGACGTTTTGTGCAGGTAGGGAATGCTAGGTTCCGTTGCCTGACGTGGCGCCACGGCCACAAAAATAGAAATAAATGAGCGAGCGCAGCGATGAGCAGCCGCCTCAACATGCAAAATTGTCGCTCGGAACAAATTTAAGATTCGACCGGCGAGCGATATAGATTGTGCAGGGCTTGGAGCTGATGTAGGAACCCTAGGTACCTCTGTGATGAGAAATCGAAAGACTCCGGGAAGACCGATACTCGGTCCTTATCTTTAACGGGTGTCGAATCCGCCTCGTTGTTCTTTGCGGTTTTGCTTGCCAAGACTATCTCCGAGAGCTCAAGAAGTCGAGCAGTGTGAAGCGTGCCCATGCACACGTTCTCCCCGTTCAAAGACTCCTGATTCTTTAATGCTTCTTCGCAGAATTGATAGTCCATGGTCACGACGGCGAGAAGAGCGGCAGTTTGCATGCATGCCTCCTCGCGCGAGATGTTGAGTAGTCTCGACTCAAGATTTCTCATCGATTCCGGCGATCTTTTCAGAAAATCTAGGATGTTCAGCGTGATGTGAAGTTCACTGAAATTCGCAGACTTGAACATGAGCGCGCGATGGGGCGACTTCAGCGTGCCGAGTCGAGCCATGAGCGAGCTCGCCTCTGCGCTGAGCATCGGTGAGCCGTCATACAAGATTACTGAGTCCCATACGATTTGTCGCAGGAGAACGATGTCGAGCATGGCGGTGGAATACGTCGTGAGGAGTACGTTGAACCGCGGCTGTGGGAGTGTCTCGTCGCCCGAAACGAGTCCGCCAAAAGACCACTCATGTTGCTGGACTGTTGCTCGGCACGTCGCGGATCCACCATATTCGACGACGTTGACGCCCGGTGCATAGCGAGCAAACTGTCGGCACCAGTGATTGAGATCGTGCTCTCCAACAATGATTAGAGTCGTTGCCGATTTGGTGTGCTTCCATTTCCGCTCGCTCACGAAGGCCGCCGCCACCTCCACGTGTCTACTCTGAGGAGAGTTATCTACAAAGCAAACGCCTTCGTTCTCGAGCCACGTTGCCAACATCCACTTCGTGACAGACTGCATGATGCGACACGGCTCGTACGGTTCGATGTGTGCCGTCTTCGTCGGAGCTGTATACGAACGTCCCAAGTTCTCGTGATCGAACTGAATGTAACGCTCAAGCAAGTCGGGTAAGAGGCTGTGCCCGTCGAGCTTCTCCCACGTGCAGTCGACGTAGGGTAAACCCCACCACTTCACGAGGAGTTGCGTCGACGGCGGTATCCCGGTTACGTTTACGACGCGTTGAGGAATCAACCAGTCGCGTTTTACCAAGACAACATCGTTTCTGTCCGCGTACTCGGCGTCAAAATCCGCCACGAGCTCGGGATGAGTGCTCCGTAACTGCTCGCCTCGCACCCACGTGTTGGCGATGTGCGCCTTTCCCTCCCATCGCACGATGTACTCCGTCTTTCGGTCTCGCTTTCGCCGTCCAAAGATCTTACACGGCTGTAATCCCTCACTCATTGCATTTTCGAGACACCGCACAGCGAAATCCCCAGTCACAGTCTCGTCTGCCTCGCTTGGCGACAGTCGTCCGCCATCGTTCGCGTCATCGTCGCTCACGTTCTTAGGACTTCCATCCGGCGGCGTCGCTCGCTTCGTACTTTCGGTCCCCCTTCGATCATTCCTGCGACGCTTCATTCGCTGTGAATCGATCGTCACTCGACCTTCGCGGTCTCTCCGACCCTCCGCGCTCCCATCGCTCCGCGATCCCGATCCCGCAGACCCAGAACCACTGTCCTTCCGCGCACCCTGCCTCGCCCTCTGTCCGCCCGTTCTTCGTCGCTCCTTCGCCTCCTTCGACCCCCTGGTGAGCAAATCGGAATCGGAAGATTTATCGCTCCCGTTCCCCGAGCTCGATCGCCCGCTCGACGCGCGCGCGCGACGCTCGGGCGCGGGTTGTCCTCGCGCCGCGCCCGTTCGCGGCATGGCGGTTACCCGCGCAATTCGAAGTTTTCTCCCGACGTCGACGCGCGAACGCGAATTCGCGACGACGAGGCTGTGAAAACCACAAAGTGTGCCGATTCGAGCGCCCGCGCGTCGCCGCGCGCGAGGCGTCGCCGACCGCGACGCCGACGGAGGCGCCCAGTGACGACGAGACGCGCTGCACCGGGAAAAAGCGGCTTTTGCGCCGCAGAAAAAGCGATTTCGTGTAGAGGGGGTATTTCACCATTCGTGACTCAAAGTGTGGTGGAGATCTCTAAAAATCTGAGTCAGATCTCTGGATAGGGCTTTCGATGGTGATATTTTCGTGGACGAGGGTCGGTGAAGCGGTTTTCTACCTCGAGAGACGCGCGAGATTATCGTCGACGTTTTCGAGCGCGCGTCGGGGCGTCGTCACGAACGACGATGTCGTCGGGTTCCGAGGACTGCGAGCCGAGGAAGGCGCGAACGGCTCGGATGTTTTCGAGCGGAAACGTGTCCAGGGAGATTCGTCGAATCTCTCGAGGGAGTGACCGACATGCGGCGAGATCGATCGCATGGAGGTTTTTGAACCTCGATTCGGGGGCGACGATCGCCCGAAGCGTCTCCGCTGTGAGCGCCGAGCCAGGAGCGCGTAAAACGCGCAAGGGTAACGTCGGACCGTCGAGGTGGAGGATTTCGGTGAACGCGGCGTCGGTGACGCTCGTGGCGTTCGCGCCGACGCATCCGAGCTCGAGTACTTCGAGCGATGGACATAACTGAGAGAGGACATGGGAGACGGCGGCATCGTCGGATGAAAGCCGCGTTCGTGCACACTTGAACGTTCTCAGCGCAAGTGGAAGGCGGTCCCAGACGACGTTTCTCCAGTCTCCAAGTTGCGTGCACCCCGTGATATCGAGCGTCTCGATCGTCTCAATGGAGCCGTACAGGAACAACAGAAGCGTCTCGTCGTTGACGTTGCTGTTACCGTATCTGTGTCCAATGCTCGTCGTCTCCATTGAAACCGCGACTTCAAGGACGCGCAAGGACTGAAAGCACGTTTCGTCGAAATCTTCCTCCATGCGTCCGGATACGTGCCAGCCCGCGTCACCACCGAACCCGTTGAGCTTTAGTTCTTCCAACAACGGGCAACTCCGCTGTAAGTCGAAGAGCGGAAATCGTACGTCTTCGCCGCAGTTGGTCAAGTCAAGTTTTCTCAGCTGAGTGCATTCGGTTACGCGCTCAAAAAAACTACCCGCGCCTTGCGAAAATGCTCGTCGCTCGGCGGGTGAGTACGGTGCTTCTCGTCCTATGCGTATCTCCTCCAACGTGTCACGGTATTCATGAATGAACCGTGATATTTCGCCCATCGCTTGCTTCGGAGTCATCTTCGGCGTCGTGATGTCAAAGGTGAACGACCTTAACTTAGGTAGCGCTGGCGGCTCGCTTAAAGCACTTCCACATAACATCCCGAAAGCGTCTTTCGTAAATGAACCTCCGCTCAGCGTGAGACATTCGAGCGCTTCGCACGATGTTCCGATCGTCTTCAGCGTCGCGTCGGTGAGCTTATGACAGCCGGCCAAGTTCAACTCCTTCGTGCCCTTGAACACCCCTCTCTTCGCCCACGCTCGAATTCTCGCATCCGTGGGCGCACAAAACCCATGACTGAGATCGACGCGTTCGTAAAACTCTTCGTACGAGCCCTCGACGATGCGTCGAAACGAACGCGAGACGCACGTCAACGCCGCGGCGACGCTCGCCCCCCGACCACCCTCCTTTCCGTTCCTCACCGCGAGAATCAAGATCTCCCGCAGGACGTCGTCCGAGACCGCCTCCAACGACGCCGTCGTCGACGACGCCGCGGTCACCGCCGCGCGAGCGGTGGGCGACATCGCCCTCACGCCCCGGTCGGTCGCCACCACGCGTGCGCGACGCGTCGCCCCCCACCGCGCGCGCGCGCCCCGGGGTCGTCGTACCCCGTCACGCCGTTCGCGAAGATCCCGCACGAGATCAGCGCGCAGAGCGCGGTGAGGATATTTCGCGTCTTCGGCGTCATCCGCCGCCGCCGGCGTCGTCCTCGCGCGCGCGTCGCGCACGTCGCGCGAACGGGCGAGCCGCGCGACGACGGCGCGGCGATGTCGCGCGCGCGCGCTCGGGCGATGCGCAGAGGACGCATACATCGTCCAAAAACACCCAGAGTACGCACGCGTGGACGTGAAAAAGACACATCGCGGACGCGGTGAAAATTCGAACGCCCGAGAGACAGCCGCGGCCGCGGTCGGGGCGAACGGCACTCTCGCGCGCGTTCGTCGCGTCGACACGCGCGCACGGCGATCCCGCGCGCGCCGAGGGAGGGCGACGTTCGATCGAACGCGTTTTGATCGATATTTCGAGTCGTTTTCGAGGCGTCGCACCGCGCGCGTCGGCGGCGCGACGAGGATACAATCGTCGACGAGGACGGGAATTCAATCGTTGACGGCGGATTCGAGCGAACGATGCCCGCGCGCGCCCCGCGCGCGTCGTCCGCGATGCAGGCGCGGTCGAACGGCGTGGACGTCGAGCATACATTTCTTTGCGTGCCGATATCGACGCTGGACGCCGTCGGCGGGGATGAGCGCGCGGAGAGCGAGCGCGGAGAGGACGACGCGACGAAGCACGAGGTTCGGTGCGTGCAGACAGCTATGGACGCTTTGGACTGTATCGACGCGCGCGAGACGTTTAGGGATGTGTGAAGTGCGCGGAAAGACTGACGATAGTTTCATCGACGCGTTTTCGCGCGCATTCGCAGGGCGTACAAGCTCGGCAAGAAGAAGCGAAGCTACAACCAAGTCGAGCTGTCGTTTGAACGGCTGGGAAAAAATTTGGAGCGCGCGCGCGGGGATGCCGAGGCTGATAATCCCGGGGTCAGGGTGTTCGAGGCCACGGAGACGGCGTTCAAAGCAGATGTTCCGGTGCAGTTCAGGGACTCCGCCCTCGAGTACGAGCTTAAACTGTATAATGGCGTCGTCGCGCGCGCAGTCGTGTACTTGGTGTACTCGGAGCCGCAGCGCGAGCGAGATGCGAACGGGAAGAAGGGCCTGAGTGACGGTCGAGGGTACACGTGGGTGCCCGTGATGCGACAAACGTGTGCTAAGGGTTGCGAGGGCCCGATTTTGAGCGCGATTCAGAGGTTTGGGAAGCAAGGCCGAACGCAAAAGAGCGCGGCTCAGCAAGACTCGGCACCCGTCGCGAAACCGCAGGCGGAGGACAAGTGGAAGGATACGCGTAACCTCTTCATCTCGATCGATGAAGCAAGCAACCACGTGTGTACGCTTGGCCCGAACAAGTGCAAGACGTTTCGTTTGTTGTTCGGCGTCTTCGAGCGCGATTCGCAACAGCTTTTGGGAAGCGGCGTATCTGGTCCGATTCGCGTACTGGCCAACAACGACGTGCCCAAGGGCGCTGCAGCGATGCGTGTGCGTTGTGGGCTGAGCGAGTCATGGACTGGTTGGGAGCAAAACGCGATGAAGAACGAGGAAGAGTTGCGCGAGCACTTCAAGGCGATGTGCCCACCGCCGCCTGGTAAACCGAGTCTGGATAAGGCGCGCGATCGACGCTCCGAGGATGCCTCCCAGCAGACTACCCGAAAACCTCTGCAAAACAATACCAACACAGTCAGGCAGGGTGCGGCGGGCAAGCGAACGGCGATGCCTGTGCCAGCGCAATCAAAGCGCGCTAAGATGTCCGGTGCCACAAAGTCTAAGCGCAACACTGTGCCCGTCCCTTACGAGGCACTTGGATTTGGGTTTGATCCATCAATGCAAGAGGCGATGGGCATGCCCGCGCCCGAATCCCAAGATCAAGACCTACCGTTCAACTTCATCATGGGTTCGCCGCTCGGAACACCTCCGGATGAGCAGCGTGCTGTGCCTGCGTTTGCTGGTATCTTCGGCACTCCTGAATATCTCGGTGCTCCGGAAATCATGAACGACGCGCTCAACACGTCGGATCTACCGAATGTGTGCACTCCCGGCGCTGCGAGAACCGCCGCGCAGGATGCCATGGCTATGCCGCCTCCGACGACGGGCATGGGTGGCGCCTTCAGATTCACTCCAGCCTTGCTTCCGAACATCACCTCCTCAGGAAGTCTCCCGTCGCTTTTGGGTCTCGATTCCCTCGGTACCATGACGTTTGGGAAAACGCCAGCCGATTTCAGAAAGAAGACGGAATCAAAGGTTTTTACGCGCTCGACGCGGAAAGTTGTGGCGACGGGGGAGCCGACGCCTACGACGCAGTTCCTGAATTCAATTTTTGCATCCGCACAGGCCGCATCCACGCGGCGCACGACCCGCAGCAATTCTGAGGCAAAACCTGCGCTGCAGCGCGACAATGCGGACGTTTTGACCGACACCGAGGCGAAGAATGCGAGTGTGCGGGCCGAAGTGGAGCCATCGACAGCTGTCGCTCCGGCGCACGGAGCGGAAGCAACTGACGTGGCGCCACAGGTTGCCCCAGCCCGCGTCGCTCGCAGTTTACAGGTCTCGCCGAGTGGTGTTGCCCCTGTTCGTTTGTTCTTCGCGTCGCCTGTCGGCCGAGGTGGGGAGCCTCTGGAAGGTAGCGACGAAGAGGACGATGCTATCGGATTCGCGTCTCCGAACGCGAGGAACACTGTGTCGGGAGCGAATGGTTTGCAGAGCCATAATCGTCGAAATACGCGCAACGCACAGAAAATCCGACTACCCAGAATGGCTTCCGTTCCTGAAATCGTCGACGATGCGGCTGAGAAAGCGAACGATCGAGCGGCCAAGGCTGCACGGTTGTCGGGTCACTTTCGCCCAGTGAAAGTTCCTCCTCCCCCGAAGCACGTTGCTTCGGATCCAGAAAGCATCAAGCGTAAAACGAGAAACTTAGTGCACTTTAGCAACGACGTGAACTTCGAGAACGCTCCCAGCACGTCGAAACGATGTGAGATGGATGAGCGCGAAGCGTTAGATGTCGACAACTCCTTGCGTTCGCCGGGATGGCCGCAACGGAATCGAAGAGCTGTGAACAAGCACGCGAGCGGCAAAGACGAGAGCTCAACGCCTGGATTCATGGCAGCTCTCAAGAAATCCGTGAACCGAACCATCGGTGCCTAGAATCTCTCCGTCTTTGCTCGCCCGACTCGTCGCTCGCTGGGAGATACGAGCGACTTCGGGCGACTTAGCAAGCAGCTTGTACATTTCAGTAGCACAGTATCATCCCGCGGCGCTTACGCGGGCGTTGTAATGTGAACAATATCTTTCAATCGCTATACATGGCCACTTAGTTCGCCATCAACGCCCTCGAGAGCAGCGATGGAGCCCTCTTCACTTCACTTGCTCTGCGCTCCAGGTAGGCGCGAAGCCTCGGCCCAGATACTTTGATAACCTACGCGCCTGTTCGCGAGCGCCCCTCACTCCCCGCACGCCGATGCGTCGAGCGAGCTCGTCGCTCAACTCGATCTCCCGAGCGATCAAAACCAAACTCCCGCTCGCTTCCGCGCGCACGAACATCCACGCGAACGCTCGCGCGATGCACGGCGCGTCGTTGATCGCCTCGAGCGCGCTCGCCCCGCGAGTCATCGGCGGCGCCTTGAATTCTGCCAAGTGCAACGTGCGCGACGTGCACAGAGCGCCTTTGAGAAGCGCGTTGATGCAAAAAGGACTCGTTCGTGGATTCTCCGTCGTCGCTGAGGCGGGCGACGAAGACGGCGCCGGCGCGGGCGGACGCCAGGATGAGCACCGCGTGTACGTGGGGAACCTGAGCTGGGGCGTCACTGACGAATCCCTCGCCGAACTCTTTTCGGAGTTTGACGTGCGAGACGCGAGCGTGATGAAGGATCGCGAGACCGGGCGTTCGCGCGGGTTCGCGTTCGTGAGCATGAACAACGAAGAGGACGTCGAACGCGCGAGCGCGGCGCTGAATGGGCGAGAGGTCGACGGACGGGAGCTTCGAGTCTCGAAGGCGCAGGCGCAGGCCGAACGTGGTGAACGACCGATGAGAATGCCGCGGCAACGACGGGATTTTGATCAGGCGGAGGGTCGCCGAGTGTACTTCGGTAACCTCTCTTGGGGGATGGACCAATACGACTTGCAGGATCTTTGCAGCGAGTTCGGTTCTGTCGAAGACAGCCGATTGATCACCGACAGAGACACTGGGCGCTCCCGTGGATTTGGATTCGTTACCATGAGTAACACCACTGAGGCCGATGAAGTTGTTGCGCAGCTCAACGGTCAAGATGTTGACGGTCGCGTTCTGCGAGTGAACATCGCCACGTCCAACTGAGCCGCAGCAAGAAAAATTTAATGTTTTTGGAAATAACGACGAGGAGTGAAGTGTATAGTAACACAACTTATTAGCGTTCATCCTACTAAACTTACGGCGACGATTTTGTTTGTTGATGTAATAGTTTACAATGCTTCATGCTGCCGAAGACGACCGGTACTGGCACAATTAGAAAAGTCTCTAACTCGTCTTTTTCGCCGCGTCGTTCGTCAAGATGACGTCTATGGCTGAGTTGAAAATCTCAATCATCTCTTGCAATATCTTATACTGCGACTCCTGCATTACCTTACCATCTTGGAGCTTGAATCCTCGCTCTGCTTCCCACGGAGGAGGCGTTTCAATTTTCCTCAGCGAGTCCCACCTTCCCTGGTACTCCCGTTTGTCGAATGACCACAGCTTTTTATCATCCTTATCGCTCACGATGGCACCCCACGTATAGTGCATCAGCGAAGCCTGACCAATTGTGATGTCCGCCGGCGGTTGAATCACTAGCTTCTGAAACGGCACCGGTGGTAGCTCGAAATGCAGCTTCGGTCGCACCGCTGCCGCCGCGAAGGACCAGGCGTACATGTCGCGCACCCAACCGAAATCTTTCTTCACCACGTCACTCGTCTCGCCAAGCTCAACCTTCTCCGCCCACACCTGGGCGACGCGCTCTAAGTCGTCTCTATGAATAGATTGCGGAGCGTTCCCCGTCTGATATACCTCCCGCAAAGGTCCGTCTTTCTCCTCGTCGTGAAGGACCTTTGACGCGTTCTTCGCGGTGGGATGAGACGGCACGATATATCCGAAAAGAAAGCCGTACGAGTAACCCTTTGAGAGAAGAACGCTCGGCGGAGGACTTCTAATAAACAGATAATCCGTCTCCGCCATGAGGATGTGCGAGCATCTCTTGGAGTCATCCGTTTTCATCCAATCCGCAATCGCACGTGCGCGGTCCTTCACGGCGTAGTCACAAAAGGTGTCGCACTCTGCATGCGTTGGAACGGCGCGCCATGTTGGAATCATACCCATCAGCTCATCATCCGTCGTTCGATGTAATATTCGCGTGAAGTGCCTCAGGATGCTATCCTTCTCGCTTGCAGCTTTCTTCCACGTCTGGTAGAAGACTCGAGTCTGCCAGTTCATGTACGCCGCGCCGTTACTCGTGATCATGGTATGCAGACATGTCTTCAAATCAGTGCTCTCGGCGTCGTACTTCGGTATCTTTGGATACAACACGCCCGTCGTTGTCAACTTTTTGTGTTCTTCTCCGTACATCGGCGGCAGATAATCATTCATCAGCTTGCCCGTGTAGCACTCGCTCGGTTTCACGGGATCGTGCCTCCAAAACTGACATCCAGCCGTCTTCTTGCATGTCTCACAGCAATCGCGCGCGCTCTTCACCGCACCGACGTCACTCGCTGTGCCCACAGGCGACGGTCCCCAGTAATCGCTCAGCGGCAACTCGTGACACTCGTCATCCGGCGCCTCCGCGTCTCGAATTCGTCTCCACTCATCCGCCTCGTACCCATCCCACTGCGCTACATCGCTCCTTACGATTGCGTTCGACGGAATCACCTTCTTCTTCTCGCTCACGGACGTCCGCGAATGGCTCGATGTCTGTCGCTCCGTCGCCGTCGTCTTCGTCTTCGTCTTCGTCTTCGTCATCTTCGCTCCCTCCCTCTCGCGCGCTCGTCTTCGCTCACCCTCCTCTTTCTCGTGCTCGTGGATCTTCTCCGCCAGGCGCTCTCGGACGTACGCCTCGCCGTCGAGTCCGCCGTCGTCGACGTGCGCGGAAGGAAAGAGATGTCCGTTCCTAGGTCGTTGAATATGATCGGGCGAGTAATCCGGCGTCACGCGCTCTCTCACGAGTCCGTACACGACGCCGGCGATGAAGAGGGTGACGACGGTGGTCGTGATCCCGCCGCGGGCGGTTCGGCGGGACGTGGGGGCGCCTGGAAAGGGTCTGCGGGACATGGCTAGGTGAGACGACGCGCCGGCGTGTGAGGGGCGAAGCGAAGCGAGTCGATTTTACAATCAATCGTACTTCGTGTACGTCTTGCTCGGGAGTAAGAAGCACTTGGCGAGGGCGAGAAGACCGCCAAAGCGCTGGGCGAGGGAGAGACCGAAGAACATGCGAGCCAAGGCTTTGCAGAAGGCGAACGCGTTGTCCGCCACTGGATAGCACAGCGGCGGCGGGATGTTCGTCTTCATGAGGAGCGGGAATCTGTCGACAACGACGGATTTGGGGACGCAGCACCCGCGGAGACCCTCGATACCAGCGAAGCGGTCGAATCCCGACTCCTTGACGCCGCCGAACGGAAGAGACTGCGCCATGTACGTCGAGCAGAAGTCGTTGATGGACGTCATGCCAGCTTCGAGCTGTTTACCCAAGAACTCTGCACGTTTGGTCGAGCGGGTGAAAACATTCGAGCCGAGACCGAAATCACAGTCGTTGGCGAGAGCGATCGACTCTTCGTCGCTCTTCGTCTTGACGATGGCAAGCACCGGACCGAAGACTTCCTCGCGCGCGATGCGCATGTCGTGCGTGATGCCAGAGATGACCGTCGGCGGGTAGAACTGACCACCCTGCGCGCCAAGCTCAATCTTTCCGCCAACATGCACGATTGCACCTCGCGCAACGGCGTCGTCGATGAGCGATTGAACGTACTGCGCCTGTTTTGGCATGCACATTGCGCCGCAGTCCACTGAAGGGCTCAGAGCCCAACCTTGGCGAAGCTTCTTCGCCGAATCCACCACTTTGCCCAAGAATTTATCGTGGATCTTTTCGTGGACGTAGAATCGCTCCGCGCCCGCGCAGTTCTGACCGCAAGATTGGAACGCACCGCGAAGCGCCATCGGAACGCACTGCTTCAAATCGGCGTCGGCGCAGACAATGAACGGATCCTTACCACCAAGTTCTAAGACGACGGGCGTGAGCGTCTTCGCCGCCGCTTCCATAACCTTGCGTCCGATTCCAGTCGACCCGACGAAGACCACCTTTTGGCAACCGCCAGTGACGAGTGCGTTACCAGCCTCACCATACCCGGTGATGATTTGCACCAAGTCTCTAGGAGCACCGACGGCATCGAGCGCGGCGTCGATGACGCGTCCGTAATACTGTGAGCTCCATGTCGCGTATTCGCTCACCTTGACCACTAGCGCGTTGCCCGCAAACAGGTTCGCCACCAACGGATTGAAGACGTTGTGAAACGGATAGTTCCACGGCACGATCGCCCCCATGACGCCAACCGGATGATACTCCACTCGAGCCTTCTTATAAAACATCATCGCCCCGCTCGACCGCGATTCGGGTTTTAACCACTGTTCACCCTCGTTACACAGCCACCGAATCTTCTCGAGCGTCACCAGAACCTCCCCGAACGCCGCGTCCACGAGCGGCTTCCCGCTGTCCCGCGCGCTCACGCGACAAATCGAATCCTGCTCCTCCAGAATGAACCTCTGGATCACTCGAAGTAATTTTCTTCGAGTCGCAAAGCTGCTTTTCGCCCACTCTTTCTGCGCCTCGGAAGCTCTCCGAATCCGCGCGCGAACCTCCTCCGCGCTCATCGCCTCGACGTCCGGCCCGAGCCGTCTCATCGTCCCCGGGTCGTAACACGGCACCGTCTTCGTCGGCCACGCGCCCGATGGATCAAACGTCAACGCATCTCCCTCGCACGACGCCTCTTCCTCGGTGAGCGCGACGACGATCTTCGGCGTGCGCTCGACGAGTAGCACTCGCAAAACGATCGCGATCGCGATCACCGCCGTCCACGCGTGTCTCTGCTCGATCGTCGTCACCGCGACGCGCGCGATCTCGCGCGCGATCTCGGGCGCGTTCGTCGCGTCGAGCGCGACGCGCACGTGGCCCGTGAGGACGCGAACGAGGGACATGACCGCGCGTCGATCGATGACGCGCGAACGTGTCCACACCTCACGTCGCGACGCGTCGAGCATGCCGAGCGAGGCGGAATCGGAAGAGCGCGAGAGACTCATGGCGCGCGACGTCGCGCGCGGGCGTCGCGGGAACGGCGCGATGCGAGGGACGAAACGCGACGAAGGCGATGGGTCGCGCTCGAGCGGGGAATCGTCAACGAGCGGACGGGCGTCGCGCGAGATCGCGCGCGCGATCGCGGGCGTCGCGGTGATCGCGTGCGCGATCACATTCGCGCGGACGATGGTCGGAAGAGACGCGTCGGGGCGACGGGGGGGGAGGACGCGCGTCGCGCTGGGCGCGGCGTCGGGACGGAGCGCGAGCGGTCGACCGAGGGTGTTCGGGTACGACATCGTGCGAACGACGGCGCACGACCCGGATGCGTTTACGCAAGGGTTGACGTTTTGTGGCGACGGGATGCTGTGCGAGAGCACGGGAGCGACGAGAGGGAAATCGACGGTTCGCGTGACGGAGGCGGCGAGCGGAGAGCTCTTGGCGCGGGAGGAAATCGACGACGTGTTCGCGGAGGGATTGGCGCGCTCGGGGAGCGACGTGCACGTCATCTCGTGGAAGAGTAATCGAGGATTCTCTTACGAGGTCGGCGCGGAGGGGACGCTACGAAAAACGGGGACGTTCACGACGCCGTTGTCCGATGGGTGGGGCGCCGCGGAGCTCGGAGGCGAGCTCTACGTCACGGACGGAAGTGATAAGCTTCACGTCCTCACGCTTCCGCGAAAAGACGGTGATGTATTGGAGCTGAAGCGTTCGATGACCATAACGGACGGCGATCGACCCGTACGCTTCGCGAACGAGCTGGAGACGGTGGGCGGCGAACTGTACGCGAACATCCTTGAGCGTCCTTGTCTGGCGAGGATCGATCCCTCCACTGGCGTAGTCACCGCATGGATCAATCTAAAAGGCTTGAAAGAATCACAGCCGAACAATGGACGAGGTGATGTTATGAACGGGATCGCCTACGACGAGGCGAATGATGCGTTACACGTCACCGGAAAGTTATGGCCCGCGACTTTTGAAGTTAAACTTCTCGAATCCGCCGTGGACTCTGCGGAGAATCTTCGAGCGACTCGCGCGATATGTTGGCCCCCGAGCTCGTTACCACAGTACGGATACCCTTAGTAGATTCTTCATAGACGCGTTGTTGTTACGAACATTTCACTTCATTGATGAAAACCGCTACACGTTTGGCCAGTGTCGAGTGAGCACAGGAGACGCGTAGTGGTGGACCAACTGCGTGATTGATTGATGTTCGTTTTTCTCAGTGCGACACTTTGTCGATCCGTATATTTAAGTATTTTAGAGCGAGTGGAGTGCGCGCTTGAGTGGCGAGTGGTGAGTCGACGCAGTGTCAAATTGCAATATCGTCTGTATCTAGTGTGACGTCTGAGCGGCTACCAAGGAGGTTGGTTTAATCCGTTCCTCGATCGAACGGCTCGGACGCACGGCGCTTCTACGTGCGCTCGAGAACGCAAAGGCGGCTGGGTGAAACCGGACGCCCCTCGTCGCGAGACAACAATCCCTCTAAGGAAATGAATAACTGATGCGGAGACTTACGCGGCGGCGGCGCCGGCGACGAGCTCGATGATTTCCGAGGTAATCTTCGCTTGGCGCGCGCGGTTGTAAACCAGCGAAAGGTTCTTCTTGAGTTCCTTGGCGTTGTCGGAAGCGGTGGACATGGCGTTCATGCGCGCCGCGAGCTCGGAAGCGAGAGACTCTTGGAGGGCACGGAGGATTTGGGAGTTCATGTAGAGCGGCATGAGAGCATCGAGAATTTGGTTCGGGTCTTGCTCGAACTGCATCACGCCCTCGAACTCAGACATCTCCGTCTCGGATGAAGAACGCTCGACCTTGAACTTGCCATCCTCGGTGGTGAGCTTGAAGATCTCGTCGGCATCGGCGTCAACGCACACACCGTCGACGGTGCACACTTGACCTTCCTTGGAGAGCGGCAAGATGGTTTGGATCGTCGGTTCCGCGGAGATCAACGAAACGAATCGGGAGTAAACCATCTCAACCTTGTCGACTTCCATGGAGGTGAATTCGGCGAAGATTTCATCCGAGATCGTTTGCGCGTCTTGCGTGGACGGGGCTTGGCCCATGTCGAAACGCTTGACCAAGTTGTACTGATCCTTGCGGCGGTTGAAGTACACACCACCCTTCTTACCGACAGTGATGAGCTTGACTTCAACGCCTTGCGCACGGAGCTCTTTGCAGCGTTGTTCCGTCTTACGGATGATGAAGTTGTTGAACCCCCCGCACAAACCGCGGTCACCCGTGCACACGATGAGGAGCGCGGTTTTCACGGCGCGCTTTTCGCAAAGCGGCACATCGACGTCTTCGCCTTGCAACTTTTCGTTGATGGCGAACAAAACCTTGACGAGCTGCTCGGAGAACGGGCGCGCGCCAATGACGGCGTCTTGCGCCTTGCGCACCTTCGCCGCGGCGACGAGCTTCATCGCGTCGGTAATCTTCTTCGTGTTACCGACGGAGTTGATGCGGTCGCGCATTTCCTTTTGCGACGCGTTACGGATCTGTAGTGTCGCAAAAAATCTCTCGTCAGTCACCGCGCTCGTCCCCCCCGATCGCGCTCCCGCGCGCCCGGTCCCCAAACCCTCTCTCGGATACGACGCGGCGAGACGTATGAAAGGACGTGGACTGACCGAAGGTCGTGACTTGCACGCGCGCGCGCGAATAGCTCGATGACATCGGTGCCAAAACCGCTGAAGTTTTTGAGACCGCACCTGCAAACCTTGAAGGACGTGTACGAAAAGATGAAGGACAAAGAAAACAAGTTTTTGCTGGCGGATATCGTTTCACTGTTGGCCATGACCAACGCAAACGTGTCGGGAGAGGTGCCGGAGTCGCTCAAGTACAGATTACTAGGATCGAAGGAGGATATTGGCAACTGGGGACACGAGTACGTACGCAATCTCGCCGCAGAGATCGGCACCGAGTATCACCGCCGCATGGAACAGGACGGAGAAGGGGCTTCGATGAATGATCTGATGGATTTGGTTTACGAGATTGTTCCATTCCACATGCAACACAACGCCGAACCGGAAGCGGTTGATTTACTGCTCGAAGTGGAGAGGTTGGACGTTTTGCTTAATCACGTCAACGACACAAACTACGCAAGAACGTGCCTGTACCTGTTCAGCTGCGCAAACTATTTGCCCGAACCGGAGGACGCGACTGTGCTTAAAATGGCACATTCCATTTTCATTAAGGTTGGGAAAATGCCCGATGCCATGCGAGTGGCTCTCAAATTGTGTGAGCAGACCATCATTGAAGAGACCTTCAATGCCTGCACGGACTTAGGCATCAAGAAGCAACTGTGTTACATGTTGGCTCGCCATGGACATCCACTGAAGCTTGATGAAGGCCCGTGTGAAGTTCCGGAAGAAAATTTGGACACATTGCAGAACATTATGAGCAACTCGGACTTGACAAAGAACTACTTGACGCTGGCGCGTGACTTGGATGTCATGGAGCCCAAGCTCCCCGAAGACATCTACAAATCGCATCTGATGGATGTCCGCGCCCCGTCTGGAGCTGCCGTTGATAGTGCTCGCGCTAATCTTGCGTCAACATTTGTGAATGCGTTCGTGAATGCCGGTTTCGGTCAGGACAAGCTTTTGACATCATCGGAACCTGCGGATGGCAGCAGTTCGAACGTAAGCTGGATTTTCAAGAATAAGGATCACGGCAAGACGTCAGCGGCGGCAAGCCTTGGTTCTATCTTACTTTGGGATGTCGATGGAGGTCTGCCGCAAGTCGATGCGTACCTTTACAGCGAAGACCCGTACATCGTGGCAGGCGGTTTACTTGCTGTGGGTCTCATCAACACGAACGTTCGAAATGAATGTGATCCCGCTTACGGCTTGCTCTATGAAAGTGTCACGAAGGAAAACGCATCAGTTAGGATTGGTGCTATCATGGGTCTCGGTTTAGCGTACGCTGGTACTCAGAAAGAGGAAGTTTCGGAGCTGCTGACAGAGGTGATTCATGATGACACTGCCCCACTCGAAGTGGTCGCCTTTGCGGCGCTCTCCCTGGGTCTCGTTTTTTGTGGCACTTGCCATGAGGACTGTGTCTCCACCATCGTACAGACATTGATGCTGAGACCTGAAAAGGATCACGAGAACACTTTCATGCACTTTTTGTGCCTGGGCTTGGGTTTGCTTTTCTTACAGCGCCAAGCTGAAGTAGAAGCGACTTTGGAAGTGGCGAAAACTCTCCCGCCGCGTATCAGCGAGTACTTGCAAACGGTTTTAGATGTGTGCGCTTACGCTGGTAGTGGTAACGTCTTGAAGGTGCAGTCTTTGTTAGCGAAGTGCGGTGAACATCCCGAATTCGAAGAGGACGATGAGTGGATTGCGGATCCTCAAAGCGTTGCAGTTTTGGGCGTCGCTCTCGTCGCCATGGGAGAAGAGCTTGGATCGGATATGGCGGTGCGTGCGTATGATCACCTCATTCAGTACGGCGATGCGGCCGTTAAAAAGGCCGTCCCGCTCGCATTTGCGTTACTTCATGCATCCAATCCGAAGCTTGACATCACCGACTTGCTTGGCAGGCTCAGTCACGATAGCAATGAGGAAGTTGCGCAAGCAGCGTGCCTTGCGTTGGGTGTCGTCGGTGCGGGAACGAACAACGCCCGCTTGGCCTCACAATTGAGACAGCTGAGTAGTTACTATTACAAGGAGCCCTCTTGTCTGTTTCTCGTGCGCGTTGCTCAAGGTCTTGTGCATATGGGCAAGGGTCTGTTGACGCTTTCCACGTCTCATTCAGACAAGGCGCTTCATTCAAACGTTGCGCTCGCCGGATTGATCATCACCGCGTTCGCAGGACTTGACATGAAGCACACGATTTTGGGCAAACATCATTACATGCTTTACTACCTGTTTGTCGCTGCTCAACCGCGCATGTTGATGACGGTCGATGAACAAGGCGACCCGCTCCAGGTGTCTGTGCGAGTTGGTCAAGCTGTCGATGTTGTTGGACAAGCCGGTCGACCAAAGACGATCACTGGTTTCCAGACTCATAATACCCCAGTTCTTCTCGCAGTTGGTGATCGTGCGGAGCTGGCGAGTGAGAAGTATATCCCACTCACACCTGTTTTGGAAGGAGTCGTCATCCTGAAGAAGAACCCGGGGTGGGTCGAAGACATGGAGAAGTAGAAATTTAGGCCTTTGAATTGTGATGAGGAAAAGCACCCATCTCAAAACATACGTTCACACCTTTCTCGTACACTCGATTGATTACACGTCACGGTGAGCGCTATCCAAGTGATCTGCTTAGCTCTCGTCTCGAAAGCGAACAGACACCACACTTTGCCTCTATCCACCATGACAGTCATGCAACTGATGATACAGCCCTTTGGGATCATGAACACGTTGAGATGGAAATTCGTCATCCCGATGAGCGCCACAGGAGCCTTAGCCGCCACTGTCGTGGCGCCGAAGAGCACTGGTCTATACAAGTTTTGTGGTACGTGGTTGACCAACTCTGAGTCAAACTCACTCGCTTACTGGACTCGTTCTTTGCAGAGAGTTGGACCCTACTCGTTGCGTCATTCATGATGTTCTTTAGCGTGGTATGGTTCATCATCCTTGAAACAGAGAGTTTCAGCCGAATTCGAGTCTTGTTTGACTCCAGACCATGGCGAAACACGCCTGATATAATGGAGGACACATCTTCGTCAGAGGAATTCAAGTCAAAAATATGTTGTCCATTTACAGGAGAGGATGCGCACGGTACATGTCCAATCTGCCACTCAATCGTGTCGTACGCTGGTTACTATCACGTAAGTTCTTGTCCGGCCTTATTTGAATTTTCCTGATGGTAGTTCTCACGCAGGGTGATCCACCGATGCTGCACACAATTATCGGTGACTCTATACTTGAACACAGACTTGCGATGAAAGCGAGTGAAAACGTCCGAAAACCCAAGCTTGGACGAATCCAGCTGGACACCTTGATAAACTATCGGGGAAATTTTCTTTTTGGTACGGTTAGTCCGTCCTGCAAGGGATGCTACATTAAGGCTTGGTGCTGGACGGTGGGCTATCGTATGGTCTGGCAATCCACTATTTTGGGCTTCAACACAATGCTTTGTAGCTATCTTTTCGGCGAGGAAGTGAAAGTATTCGATTTGAAGAGCACTTTACTATGCTTGTCGATGTTTTTCTCAGTTTCAACCGTTTGCATGCTCCTATCCATTCTTTCGACCGCACTTGTGTTCATAAGAGAGCACGCATTTATGCAGTCAGATGCAGTACCGAAGTATGTGCTGCAAGATCTGGGGACAGTGCCTGAGAAGTTAATCTCTTTGATGGCGGATCCGTGTGCGAAGTTCGGGTCGAATCCAACCAAAACGTACTGGAATTGGCTTTGGGCGATTAAAAAAGCGTAAAATTGGAACGGAAGGTTTCCCAACAAGCAGGTGGTTTCTTCGCACTATAACATCGGCTACAGGCGTGCCACGTATCGATTGGATAAAAATGTGAATTTTCATGAAAAGCACTGGATGTGGTCGCCGAGCGCGCCCGAGGCGTAGATAACGTGACAATCATCAATCCCCACCCGAATTATTGGCCAACGGATTCGGTTCGGGATTTCTTCTGTTGAGATCAACCCAATTCAAGAACTTGCCCCCACGGAGCTGCGCAAGCCGCTCTTGCCTGCTGCGTTTGCGCAAATCATCGCGTTCCCGCGCCTTCTCTCGCTCTTGGTGCTCTCCCTCTTCAATTCTGGACGTCACGTCGGACAGAGCTTCTCGTCTTGCGATCGTCTGCGAGGGTATTACAAGTCAACAAGGTTAGTCGTGCCACTCACAAGCCGACTCGTTCCTCCACGGGCACGCACCTCTGCAATGGGTGCGGGGAGATCCGTGAAGTCTTTGTCGTAGTCGTCGAAACGAATGTCACCGTGAGAATTAAATAGACGATCCCACCAGCTGTCACTCGGCTTGGAGTCTTTCCCTTTGAAGAGCTCCAAGTTCATCTTCTTCAAATACAACACGAAGCCGTCGTCGTCTTCTCCACCTGTGGAAGAGAATAAATTTATAACGTCAATTGCCGCCGAAACGCTACGTGAAATCCAATACTTACCGAGATGTACCCATGCTGACTCTTCTGGTATGATCGGGCGAAATAACTCTCCCTGAATCGCAATAATTCGTAAATAATTCAGACGGAGTGAAATAATTAATTTAATTCACCTCGAGGTAAGTTCTTCCACTCGTGCGACACGACACTCTCACGGTGGATGTCGTGATGCAGACGTCGAGATCTTGCTTCTTTGCATCCTTCGGTACCCGCAGAGCCTGTACAGCGATCTCAGACGAACTCTGGTGCCATCTGCACGACTTGTCCTGAGGGAAAAATTAATTACGACTGTTGGAACATTAATATTTTTTGCTGTGCGCTCGTACCATCATTTCGGCCCAGACTTCACGCTTGTGCATTCCTTGAGCCGAGTAATGCACCTGGGACATCATATACCCCGATTTATTGATTCTCTCGACGGGAACACCGTCGTTGTAAACTAATTTATAAGTTCGATATGGAAGCTCCATTTCCTTCGGTGGCCTCTCGGCGACAACGATCTCTTTACCGCTCTTCAAAGTCGACAAGATTATTCGTTGAAGGCTGTTGACGTGATCTACGAAGTCTTCGGTCCTCAGCTCCTTCACTTCGCCTAGAAAAACGCATTTAGTTCCGAGCCTTCCTAATTAATTAATTAATTCACTCACTCGATACATGAGATGGTTTTCCCATGATCTCCTCAACCTGCGACCCTCCGAGTAGGTTCACCTCGAGCGATTGTGCCCTTATCACTAATTCCTGCGCGCATTTCGTCAATATCATTCGTTCGATGCCATAATGATTAATTACTTACCTCTGATTTTAATTTATCTTCACCCGTCATGATGCGATATGTCACTGCGATTCCTTGCTGCTCATCAGCACGCACATTTTCGATCAGTACTTTGTCTTTACCAACCGTCGCGGCCGCGGCGACGCTTTCACGGAAACAGTCCCGGGTTCGAGAGCTGAAATCTACGAGTGTGCCACTGCGAAACTGAACAGCGACAGAAACCAAGTACGTGACCGCGCCGGTCACAGTGGTGCGCAAACCATACTCAGCGACACAGAACTGGTCGTTAATGTCACTCAGAACCGTTCCAGCGTCGATGTCCTTCATTCTAGAGCATATACTCTTAAACGCGTTCGCGAACTGGGGATATTTGACACCCAACTGCGAGATGGCACCGAAACACTTAGCTGCTGAGCGCACGTCCCCAGCGCCCTCTTCCTCGTATGCACCACCCATTTCGAACCATGCCCAAGCTTTCGCGATGACTTTGTCGTAAGAGTACGCTGCGAAGTCATCCATTTTATACGTGAAACTCATCTCCTCCTCCTTCACGGCGATAGAGGGATCGTCTTGTAACAAAATGAGTGCCGCCGCGGCGTCCGTGCGCGCTTGCTTGAAACACATCGCGTTTCGATACATGCCAGCTCGTTGAATGTACGCCATCGGTACGCTCATCCCGTACACGCTCCAGTGCTGGACAAATCTATAATAATCTCCCGGCGCGTTGCTGTGTTCGTTGATGGTTTTTATCTGTCGAAACATACCCTCGAGCATTTCGAGAGAAGTGACCCTTTCGAGGTGCGCGGGTTCGATGAGCTCGCGCTTCTCCATCTCTGTCAACTCTTCAAGGATCCAATTCCCCAACTGCTCGCGCGTGAATGACGTAATCGTACGATTTATAGACTTGACGTGCTCTTTGAAGACGCCCTCTTCCCCTTCGACTTGACGTTCGAGCGATACCTTGTACGCCGAGAGCGCATCCGGAAACTGTCTCAAACCAACGTGCGCGGATGCTTTCCGCCACCACGCCTTGGCGAAGTTTGGTGAAGCCGATATCGCCGCGTTCGCATCCTCGAGAGCCGCCTTATAGTTTGCCGATTTGGCGTACGCCATCGAGCGATTGCTCAACAGTCTCGCCCGCTCGTTCGCGTCCTTCGGCGCGAGCTCCTTCAAACATTTCGTGTACGTCTCGTACGCCTCTCTATGGTTCCCACGCGCCAGCGCCTCCCGCGCCTTGGTCTTGAAGTACTCCAGCTTGACGCTATGAAAATCTCTCGACGTCTCGAACTCGTTCTCCCCCGTCATCGCCGTCATCTCGTTCGAGCGTCGGTACGGAATCTGTGATGACTGACCCACACCGTTCGGTATCGTTCCACGCCCGCGTCGTCGTCGTCGTCGTCCCGGACTTCGATCGCCCCGCGACGTCCTCGCCCGCGTCGTCGCGGATCGTTCCCGTCGATTTCGCGTGCACGTCGCGTCCGTCTCTGTCCCACCCGCGTCCCCGTCCCGTCTTCGCGGTCGTTCGAGCGCGAACGTTACGGTGTCGGTAACGCTCGGTCCTCGGGCGCGGACGCGGGACGACGGGACGCGGGACGCGGTCGACGGACGCGACGCGACGCGCTTGAGACGGAGAGCGAGACGCGCAGCGCATGAAGAGCATCCCGGACGCACTGCGCGCGCGATTGGCCGAGCGCGGGATCGAGGTCCCGAGCGCGGCGACGGGCGCGAGCGATGGGACGCGACGGGCGACGCGCGAGGGCGATCGCGCCGAGACGTCGAGGAAGACGTCGACGTCGGACGCAGAGGCGACGCTGCCGACGGGATGGAAACAGAAAATGGACGAGACGCATAAGAGGGTGTATTACTATAACAAAGCGCTGAACAAGACGCAGTGGGAGCGACCGAGGGCGGAGGAGAAGAGAGCGCCGCCGCCGCCGCCGCGGCGGCGGGCGATACGACCGACGAAGTCGACGGTACTACCGCCGGGATGGCATTCGACGATCGATCCGACGAGCGGACGGGAATATTACTTCAATCCACACACGCAGAAAACGTCGTGGGAGCGACCGGTGGACGCGGCGTCGGCGGTGGGGATGAAGCGGTGCGCGGGTTGTGGCGGTTTCGGACGCAACCTCGTCGAGTCGCACGGCTATTGCGTGCACTGTTCGCGCGTGCTGCAGGTGTATCCACCCGGTGTGAATTCGCTTGACATCGTCGAGAATAAGTTCATGACCAAGCGCGAGAAGGCGGCCGCGCCTCTGCCGCCAGCTCGAACGGTTGAATCGAAAACGGTCTCGGTGGCCAAGCCGACGAGTGTGAAGACGAACGAAATTGGACCGTCGGTGCACCGCGTGGCGGCTCATAATCCAGAACCAGCGCCGCAAGTGGTAAAGAAGAGAGCCCGAGCGCCCACGCTATCGAAGAAAGAGGAGGATACACTCGATCCGATGGATCCCGCGGCGTACAGCGACGCGCCTCGCGGCGGTTGGGGCGCGGGCATAGAGAAATCTCGCGCCGCGGAAAATAGCTGATTACGACGATACAACGTCGTCGTCGATTGTGAATCGTTTTGTTCGCGTTTCATATCGTACTCGTGATCGATCGACGTCGACGCGGACGCGCGACGCCTCCGCGTCCGGGCGAAGTCACCGCCGCGTGTCAACACCCGATTTACTTGATCGGGTTTCTCTGAAAAAAAATACGACCCCCCCTGACGTAATTTTCCGTGACGTTATCCAAACTTTGCCACGTCGATGCGTTCGTCGTGTCGGTAATTCGTGAGTCATGAGTCATGAGTCGTCCCCGAGAGACTCCGATGGCGCGCCACGCGTGGATTTTGTGACCCCAACCGACACTCATCGACACGCTCGACTTCTCACGACATGTTCGCTCTCGCCTCCTCCGCCGCCGCCGTTCGCGTCACCGTCCCGGTGAACTCCAAGCGCTCCGTCGTCGCTCGGTACGTCACATTCGACGCTCGCGGCGACTCGAATCGACGAGAAAGACGATGCCCGTCCGCACGACATGGCCCCCTCGTCGGAGAACGATGATGACGTGGAGAAACGTCAGTGTCGACGACCGCGCGGTCGATGGGCGAGGACGATGTCAGAGGGTGAAGATGCGCTTGGAAAAATTATCCCTCGCGTTTCGTGCGATTTCAAAGACTGACGTTCAACCCTGGCGATCGCATGATCGCCGTCGCGTTCGCTCACGCAGCGCCGGCTTCAAGGACTCCGTCGCCGGCAAGTCCAACTGGAACTCCTACGAAGGTGCCGACGAAAAGCTTCTCTCCCCGGAAGAGCTCAAGGCTAAGAACGCCGAGGAAGAGAAGAAGATCCAAGCTCGCCGCGCCGAGGCCGCCAAGAAGATGGAAGCCGAGCGCAAGGCCGCGGGCATGTAAATACGCCCCGTGCCATACGCCGATAAGTCACTGCGACCATCAAAAATAGGTCGCGCGCGTTCATAATTCTCGCGCCATTGTTGTTGTTCTTTCTTCAAACATTGCATACGAATCAATCTGTGTCTTTTTTGTTGTAACCAATGATGATCTACGATACATACATACTACACATATACTTGCCGACGAGCTGTCTACGCGCTAAAACCAGTCATTCAACGTCATCTGGAAAATATAGATAGCCCTTCTCGAAGAGCGTCAGCACGAGTTTGAGAGCTTCGTCGTCAAAATTTTTCTCATCAGCGTATGTATCTTCTTCGAAAAGCTCACCCCTATTCGCGACGACTGTTGCAACTCTTGTTGCCGCCGGACTCATCACGTCCCAACAGGCCCCGTTGGCAAAAAACAGCGCGTTTTCAAGGCTACCATCGGCGACGGTATCGACGAAAGCGAAGCGCAAATCTTCGCGTGCTAGTAAACCTCGACCGTCCCACTCGCCTAACAACTCCTCTACGTTCACTTCGCTCGGCTCTTCCTCGTCGTCCTCGCCCGTGCGAGCAGTCACGTGACACCCAAACCACCGAGCCACTTCGGCATCGTTCTTTGGATAAGTGCGCTTGATGACGTCCGAGGCGTAGGAAATTGCATCCGCCGAAATCGCTCCCACGTCCTCCGCGGGCTTGAGCCAAGGATCGGACCACCGCGATCCTTTTAACTTTTCGGAAGCCCGCTGCGTGTACGACAGAATCAGCTCATCTGTCGTCGGCGCTAAGAAACCTATGCTCAGCGTTACGCTCACCCCTGGCGCTGAATTCACCGCTACCCCATTGTGAGCCACCTTTGGAGGTAAGTAAAGCATGTCGCCCGGGACCAAAGTAAACGAATCGTCCTCGACAAACTCCTTGAGCACTCTGATTTCGCACTCCGGCACAAACGCTCGGTCGTTATCGGGCCAGTACTCCTCGTTATCCGCGACCGCCCAATGTTTTTCTCCCTCCGCCTGAAGAAGAAAGACGTCAAAGTGATCGGAGTGCGGTCCCACCCCGCCGCCGTTGGGAGAGACGCTCGCCTGGATGTCGGAGACGCGCCAGCGCGGAAAACAGCTGAAGAGCTCCAGCAAATCCCCGAACGGCTCCGCATGCGCATCCAAATCGTTCACGATCAGACTCCACGTCCCATCGGAGGGTAATGATGCGAGTTCGCTCTCATCGAACGGACCGATCGATTTCCGCCACGACGCCTCGGCGTCGCCCTCGCGAATGAAGAGTCGCGCGCTCGCGTCCTCCTCGCACGCCAACCCGGCGATCTCGTTCGCATCCATCGGCGGGACGAAGTTCGCGATCGCCCGTCGCATCAACAGTGGTTTCTTCTGCCAGTACGTCTCCATGAACGTCCTCGCGCGGTCTTCGCTCAGCGGCAGCGCGACGTTTTCCCACACGTCCACGCCCGCTCGAGGCGCTCTCGCCCATCGCATTCGTCCCACCCGTCCCACCCGTCCCCGCCACAGCCCGTCGCCCGCGTCCGTCGTCCACGGGCGTCGCGCGAGCGCCGAGCGCGCCATCCCTCGCCCGCGCGCTCTCCCGTCCTCGCCCGCGCCCACGGGACACCGCCGTGGACACCGCCGTCGCCGCGCTCGACGCCCGTGGTGGTAGGGTTGAGACCTCAACCCTCGGTCGACGTCCGCGACGACGGTCGCGCGCGTTTGAAGTTCGACCGCGCGCGTCCCGATCGCTCGAGCGCGAAGGACGCCGCGCGTGGGACCACGGGCGTCGCACGACGACGCGCGCGACGGCGTCCGTCGTCGACGCGTCGTCGAACGCGCGCGACGGAGACGACGGCGGGGCGGAGACGACGGCGGGGCGCGCGATGACGGTCGAGCACGGCGCCCGGGACGCGCGCTCGACCGCGCATCAACCGTGGGTGGAGAAGTACCGACCGAAGACGGTGCGCGACGTGGCGAGCCAAGAGCAGGTGGTGCGGGTGCTGGAACAAGCGCTGGAGACGGGGAACATGCCGCACTGCCTGTTCTACGGACCGCCGGGCACGGGGAAGACGACGTGCGCGTTGGCGATCGCAAAGCAACTCTACGGACCCGAGCTGTACAAGCAGCGAGTGAAGGAATTGAACGCCTCGGACGAGCGAGGGATCTCGGTGGTGCGGGATAAGGTGAAGACGTTCGCTTCGCTCGCTGTCGGGGCGCCGGCACCGGGGTATCCGTCGCCGCCGTATAAGATTTTGATTTTAGACGAGGCGGATGCCATGACGACGGACGCGCAGTCCGCCATGCGAAGAATGATGGAGACGTACTCCAAGGTCACTCGATTCTTTCTCTTGTGCAACTACGTGACGAAAATCATCGATCCGATCACGAGTCGGTGCGCCAAGTTTAGGTTCCAACCGCTCGCCCTGGAGACGATGACGACTCGTTTGAAGTACATCGCCGAGCAGGAGAGCCTGGAGTTGTCCGACGATGTGTTCCCTGCGTGCTCCAAGCACTCGGGTGGGGACATGCGCAAGGCGATTACGCTCTTGCAGAGCGCTGCTCGGTTGTTTTCGGGCAAGGTGGACGCCGCGGGCATCGTCGAGGTTGCTGGTTACATCCCGGATGTGAAGTTGACGACGCTCCTTGACTTGTGCAAATCGGGGGACTTTGACAAGGCGCAGGCCCACATGGAGGATATTTTGCGCGATGGTTATTCCGGGATCAAAATCATGGACCAGTTGTCTGACATCGTGCTGGAAGCCGATTGCTCGGACGAGATCAAGGGGGACATTTTCATGAAGATGGGAGAGGTGGACAGGGCTTTGGCGCAAGGCGCTGACGAAGGTCTGCAGCTGGCGACCGTGGTGAGCAGCGCGATCAAATCCTTCGAGAAATATCCCGTCGCAGCTTAGGAATCTCGTAGAATAATTGTAGCGAAAACACACTGACGAAACTGAACTTTGCGAAACACTACAAAAGACTACGTCCAGTACAATCCCATGCCGATGTTGATCGCCTTTGACTCGACCATCCATGGCGCTTGGTTTAACAAGAACAGTGAAGTCCCTTCCTTTGCGCGCTCAAAGAGGGCGCCGCGATCCGCGATGGCTTCGTTCTCTTCGGGATACCATACCCCGGGCGCACACCCACCTTCCAACATTGCCAAGGCAAAAGCCGCAGTGCACGTGCCAACGCACTCACTCAGGCGCGGGTGTGTGTACAATCCAACCGCTTGCTTGCCTCCCTTGAGCTTCACCTCGACGCGAATGGATGTCTTTTCACCTACGATCGCGTCGACCGCTCGCACGATGGGGGCGGTGAACCCGGCCAGGCCCTTCATTGCGTCCTGATTTTCCAACAGCGCCTTTGGGACGACATTGGCGATAGCCACCATGGCTCCGTTCCACAGACCAGGAGAGGTACCGAATCGCGCCTTCACCGTGCTCGCGCCGAGATATTCCCTCGTCGACGCCACTTCGGGGAGATTGTACAAGAAAACCTCTCTCTTCCCGACACCCTGACCGAAATCGACCACCTTGCGCTGCGAGGCCGGCTTTTCGACGACGCGCTTGTCATTCTCCCAACACACCACCTCTTCCCCACAGAGCAAATACGACGTGGCCAAGATGGTCGTCCCGACCCCACCAGATCCCGCGGTGAAGTAGTTGTACAACACGTACTCCACTTCCGGATCAGTGTTCTCGTTTCCTTCCTGCTCGCGAAACTCAGCCTTCATGGACTCGACGATATCGCGAACCATGAGATTGGACACGCCTGGGTAGATCCCCGCGCACGTGATCGCGGCCACGCCCGCGGCTTTGGCATTTTCACTCAACTTCTTCGCCTCGGCGCCGTAAGACGCGTCGTCGCACACGTCCAGGTATTTCACTCCGCACTCTATGGCGGCTTCGAGCGCCGCGACGCTCGTCCTGCGCTGAAACGGTCCCGCCGTGTTGATCACGAGATCCGCGCCCTCGATCGCTCGTCGCACGCTCGCTTTATCGCACACGTCCACCTCGACGAACGACGCGTTCGCGAGCGACGGATGCCTCGATCTCGCCTCGCTCGCCCCGTCGCTCGACCGCCCGCAGAGCGTCACCGTCGTCCCCTCCCCGGCGCGCGCCAACGCCGCCGCCGTGGCGCTCCCGACTCGACCCGTCCCTCCCAAGACGACCACGCGCGCGTCGACGCCCCCGCGCTCGCCCTCGGCGCGCGTCGCGTCCCCCGTCGACGCCGTCGCCCCCGCGCGCGCGACCGAGCGATGCCGTCGCGATCGACTCCTCGGTCCCTCGACCCCACCGCTCGCGCGCGTCGACCCCATCGACGCCCGCGCGCGATCGAGCGCGCGGAACATCTTTCCTCCCGTCGCCCGCGCGCGCGCGCGGCCGCGTGTGGGCGTCGACGGCGTCGCGCGCGGGCGTGAATGTCGACGACGATAAAAACCACCGGACATGTGGGTTCTTCGTATTCGCGCACGTTCGTACGCCGTCACGGTGCCCCGGACGACGACGACGGGGTGTTCGCGACGGCACGCGACGTCACGATGGCGCGCGGTGACGAACGCGCGCCCCTGCTCCTCGATCGGGGGACGGGGGAGACGTCCGCGTCGACGTCGCGGGCGTGGCGACACGCGCACGGGCACTCGTTCGTCCTCGGCGCGCTCATCCTCATCGGATGCGTCGGGACGCGGGCGTTTAGTGTTGCGACGTCGAGGGGGGGCGACGGCGTCGAGGGGGGACGAGGGCGCGAACACGCGGGCGATGGCGGCGACGGGCGAATGAGGGAAGGGCTCGGTCGGACGTTCAGGCCGAGACGGGCGGCGTCGACGTCGGGGTTCGACGTCATCGGCGATCCCGTCGTCGGCCCGGATGGCGCGCGCGGCGCGTCGGGCGCGATGGTGCGCACGGCGGGCAAGTACGTGTCGAACGCGACGATGGTACATAACATGAGGGATGATGTCGATCAGACGGAGGCGGGAACGCCGCGGAGCGTGCACCTGACCCTGCTCACGGCGTGCGGTAATTTGGGTTCGGTGCCGTTTCGCACGGGCGCGTGGACGGACGTCGTCGGCGCGCGAATCGCGACGAAGACCATGTCGAACGATTTTCTCTTCGACAGAGCGCAAGAAATGAGGCACACGAGGTGTGGGACGTACGAGGCGGACGTCACGCTCTACCCAGGGGAGGAGTTTGGCTTTTATTTGTACAAGATTGGCGACGCCACCGACCGGAACACCGTGAGCGACATCGGCTGTCTCAGCCGAGGCGGCGCTCGTTGTCCCGGTTTCGCCACCCCATCCGCTCTCAAGGGTTTAGAACTGTGCACGAAGACGACCGATCAGGGTGAAGACGTCTTTTACAACCGCGCGTTTGACGGCGAACAGACGACGTACGTGTACGGTTCGTGCGACTACGGGTGCGCCTCCGACCGTCCGCTCGGGTGCTCCGACGACGACGTCACCGAGGACGACGCGTACCACGACTCCACATCCGTGCGCACGTGAGACCTCGCCCGCGGCGCGTCCGCGCGCTCGCCCGCGGCGGCGTCCGCGCGCCCGTGCGCGCGCGCCGCATCCTTGTAAACCAATCAAAACACGTCATCCCACACCCGCGTCGCCCAAAGCCTCGAGGTTTCGCCCGCACAACGCGACGTCACGGGCGCGGAGGTGCGTGGACGCGACCGAGCGCGGGCGAGGGCGGGGCGATGCCATCGCGCCGTCGACCGCGTCCACGGCGGACGCGAACGATCGCGCGTCCACGGCGACGAGCGGCGAGGACGACGTCGATCGATCGCGCGACCGAGCCCTGGTGCTCGACGCCGAACGGGGGACGAGCGATGGACGACGACGATGGAGGGACGACAGACTGACGACGCGCCGTCCTCGTTTTTGTCGTGATAGATGAGCGCGCGTGTGACCTCGAGAGGATTGACGACGCCGATCGCCGACCGGCGACGAGGCGGACGCGGGGCGAGACGATCGACGACGCCGGCGCGGGGACAAGGCGGGAACTCGCAGTGGGGCGATTCGACGCAGTGCGTGCAGAATGGTGCGTGAGATGTGTGCGTCGAACGCGTGTGAATCGATGTTCGTGGGAACGCGCGATCGAGGAGACTGACGAGGACGACGCGCGGCGCGACGCGACGCAGGCGAACGCACGGGTCGACCTAAGGTGTCCGACTCGCTCACGACGCCGATCGTGCAAACGTCCACGTACCACTTCAAGGATACGGAGGAGTTGATCGCGTATCAGGAAGGGCGTTATAAGAGCTTCGAGTACGGTCGATACGGTAACCCGACGACTTTGGCGTGCGAGGAAAAGATTCGCTTGCTCGAGGGTGGCGAAGACGCGCTCATGAGCGCGTCCGGCATGTGCACGGCGACGACCATGCTTCTCGCGCTGGTTCCGGCCGGCGGCCACATAGTCACCACGACTGATTGCTACAGACGCACTCGGCAGTTCATTCAGACCTTCTTACCGAAGATGGGCATCACGAGCACCGTGCTCGATCCGTCCGACTACGACGGTTTGGAAAAGGCTCTCAAGGAGAACAAGTGCTCGCTGTACTTCTCTGAGTCCCCGACGAATCCGTATCTACGATGCGTCGACATCGAGCGAATCGTGAATTTGTGTAAGCCGACTGGCTGTCTCGTGTGCATTGATGGCACGTTCGCCACCCCTTGCAATTCTCGCGCGCTCGATTACGGAGCCGACCTGGTGATTCACAGCGCCTCGAAGTTCATGGGCGGTCACAACGATGTCCTCGCCGGGGTCATCGTCGGTAAGAAGGAGCCGGTTGCCGCCTGCAGACAGTTCCATAATATTCTCGGAGGGGTCATTGACCCGCACGCGGCCTACTTAGTTCTTCGCGGTCTGAAGACGTTGTCCCTTCGGGTCGAACGTCACAACGAGAGCGCGATGAAGCTCGCTCAGTTCCTCGAGGCTCACCCGAAGATTGACAAGGTGCACTATCCTGGGTTGCCTAGCCATTGCGACCATGAGGTAGCTAAGAAGTACATGAAGGGTTTTGGTGGGGTTGTTTCTTTCGAGGTCAAGGGTGATCTTTGGAAGACTGCAAAGTTCATTGACAGCTGCAAAATCCCGTACATCGCGCCCTCTCTCGGCGGCGTGGAGTCGTTGATCGAACAGCCTACCATCGTCTCTTACTGGGACTACGCCCCGGAAGTGCGCGCTGAGATCGGAATTAAGGACAATCTCGTTCGTTATTCCACGGGTATCGAGGATTACGCCGACATTGAGGCGGACATGGCGCAAGCACTTGATCAAATCTAAAGATAAAGAACGCAAGCGCTCTTACAGAGCGATGTCGCTTCTCACTCACCGCAGCCCTCACGATTCATAAACGATATATAGATCTAAAGTCCATGCGTGTTGTAACTAACCAATTATTCGAAGAATGAAACGACGTTATATTAAACATGCGTGCTAAGGACATCGGGATTTACGCCGCGACTTCCTCGACCTCCTTGTCCTTCCAGCGACCGTGTTCCTTGATGAGCTCGATGAGTTCATCGCACGCCACTTCCGAAGCGATACCGCGCCTGACAACTTCCTTACCGACGTACAAGTCGATCTTGCCAGGAGCACCGCCAACATAACCGAAATCCGCATCCGCCATTTCACCCGGGCCGTTAACGATGCAACCCATGACGGCGATGGCGACGCCGGGCAAGTGACCCGTCTTCTCCTGGATTTGCGCCGTGACTTCTTGCAAATCGAAGAGCGTGCGGCCGCAGGACGGGCACGAGACGTACTCCGTCTTCGTATTACGCATGCGCGAACCTTGGAGAAGACCGAATGAGGTCGTACGGAGGAAGTCTAACGAAATGTCCTTCGCGGCGCCGGTGTACTGAATGAGAACGCCGTCACCGAGGCCGTCGCAGAGCAAGCCACCAATTTGGGCGCCGCTCTGGATGACGACGTCGGACCTATCGCCGGACGGCATGAACATGTGGTGAATGACGGGCAATTTACCGCCACAGTTGGCAATCTCTTCGAAGAGGCGTCGAGATGAGTGGAGGCGTGATTCGCCATCCTTAGTCTTGATGAGCGCCATGACGGCGTCGGAGGCGCACACAGCCTTGATTTGCTCGGCGGACTCGAAGCCGTTCAACGTAACGGCCTTGCGCGCGGCACCAGCCGGAAGGGGGTCATTGATTTGATCGGCGGAGACGAGCGCGATCGCGTTCTCCAGCGGGTTCTTCTTGAGCTCTTCAACCGGGACGATGACGCCACAGCCAATTTCTTGGAGGCGGCGGATGGATCTGAGAGCCTTTTCTTCCGAAGCCGGGGGGACTTCGCTGAGTAAGATGGAGTCGCACGTCGCAATATCGCGGAGTGGCATACCAACGGCGAGCTTGGCGCCCAACTCGCGGTAGAAACCGTCCTCGGAGGCGAGTTGCTGCGTCGTGACGGCGGCGAGCACAGAGCCGTCGCGGTGCAGAATGTTGCGCAAGTCAATCGCGTCGGAATCCTTTTGCTCCGGCAAGTCACCGGATCGGCGAGTGAAAACCTTGAAGTCGCGGTGAGTTTCCTCGAATTGTTCAACACCGATGTTATCGGCGCACGCCTTCATGCCGAGGTTGGCCAGGCGGGTGCACGGCTCGATTTCGAGTTCAGACGCCTCGGTGAGGGATACGCGAATCGTATCTCCCAGGCCGTCGAGCAAGAGAGCACCGATGCCGATGGAGGACTTCATGCGGCCGTCTTCGCCTTCCCCAGCCTCGGTGACGCCGAGGTGAAGCGGGTAATCCCAGCCGAGCTTGTACATCTCGTGGGAGAGCAAGCGGTACGCTTGAACCATGACGAGAGGGTTAGACGCCTTCATGGAGAAGACAAAGTTGTGGTAGTCGTGCTTGCGGCAGATGCGCGCGAACTCGAAAGCGGACTCGACCATACCCATCGGGGTATCACCGTAGCGAGAGAGCGTCCGCGCGGAGAGAGAACCGTGGTTGGTACCGATGCGCATGGCGACGCCGCGCTCCTTGCACTTCAACACGAGGGGCGTGAACACCTCCTCGATCTCCGCGAGTTCAGCGTTGTACTCCTCGTCCGTCTCGTACAGGATATTTTCAAACGTCTTGCGTCCGTCGGCAAAGTTACCCGGATTGACGCGAATCTTATCGAAGCACTCGGCCACCATCATCGCGACTTTGGGCGCGAAGTGGATATCGGCGATGAGCGGCGTGGTATATCCGCGCGCCAGAAGCGTCTCCTTGATCGCCTTGCACGCTTTCGCCTCCTGCATCCCCTGCACCGTAATTCGCACCATATCCGCCCCCGCGTCGGCGCATCGAATCACCTCCGCCACCGTCTTCTCCACGTCTCGCGTATCCGACGTCGTCATCGTCTGCTTCACGATCGCGTGTTCGCTCCCAATCTTCACGTTCCCGACGTGTACCGTCCGCGTCTTCCGCCGCACCGTCTCCGCGTGGTTCACGCAGTACTCCCCCGTGGGCACCATGACCCCCGTCGCGTCGACGACGTACTCCCGCGACACCGCGTCCGCGCTCGCCCGCGCTCGCGCTCGACCGCCTCTCGCCGTCCTCGTCGTCGTCCTCGTCGTCCGTCGTCCCACGCGCGCGCGCGTCGTCGTCGTCGTCCCACGCGATGCGATCGACATCGCTCGCGCGCCGGGCACCATCGACATCGTCGTCGCGCTCTGCCTCCGTCCCGTTCGCGCCGTCGCGATCGTCGTCGTCCGTCGGCGTGGATAAACCGCACCCGCGTCTCGGGGGGATCGACACCCGGGTGTGTGTGCACCCCACCCACACGCCCGCGCGATCGACGCGCGATCGACTTATTCCAGGGTTCGGCGCATCGCATCCCCGATGTGCGTCTCTCGCGTGCGTGATCATGGACGTCGATCGTGCCCGTGTACGTGAACGGTGTGGTGATAAACACACGCGCGCGCGACGGCGCGCGGCCGGCGACGACGTCGACGGGACGCGGCGCGGAGGGGTGGACGCCGACGACGAGGACGACGGTCGACGGTCGACGGGGTGGATTCATCGACGCGCGAACGCGATGGTGTGCGCGATCGGGAAACCGGTGACGTTCACCGTGCGGGCGGCGCGACACGCGCGGAAGAAGGCGACGAAGGGACATAACGATACGCGACCGAAGAAATCATCCCCGTCGCAGCGGAAGCGTCAAGGGAGCACGGAGTACGCGGTCGTGGACCCGGCGAGCGCGCCGGCGGTGATGACGATCGTGTCCAAGTGAGCGCGCGGGACGGTCGCGGGCGATGGGGGGGGCGGCGGCGTCGGGAACGCGTGGGGAGGGTAGCGTTGTCATTCATTCACAGGTTTTCATCACTCGCGTAGGGTTTTCTGCGAACGCGCGGCGCGACGAGGGGGGGTGACGGTGCGACGCGCGCGCGATCGAACGAAGACGGAGGAAGGGGATGCGTGGGGTGGTGTCGGTGATGCGATGGGCGCTCACGGGGTTTCACCCTCGGCGACGTACGCGCGGAGGGGGGCGACTAACGCGGCGGAGACGGCGATGAGGGCGGGATGGTACGCGACGAGCGGGAGGAGGTAGCTCGTCAAGTTTGGGTCGTTCTCGAACGTGGTGGTGATCAGGGGAACGCCAAACGCCAAGGTTTTGTGCGAGCCCATGTAAAGCGCGGCGACTCGATCGCGTCTCGAGAAGCCCTCGACGCTCGACGCCGCGAGCCAAATCGCGCTCTTGTGCGCGAGCATGAAGAGCGCGAGAAAGCCGAGAAGATGCGCGCCGGTGGTCCAATCCAGCGCCCCCGCCTCGCTTTGCTCCGCGGTGACGAACGTCTTGACGACGATCGCCAATAGAATCGCGTCACTGAGCAGTTTGCTCGGTTCCTTGAGCGCTCCGTCCGCCGCCGCCGCGACGCCCGGCAGTAATCTCATCGACATTCCCACGAGCGTCGGCAGCACGGCCTGAGCGACGAGCTTCGAACTCGACGCCACGGGATCGACCGCGGAATCCGCACCGAGGTAGGCGTGGACCAGGGCGGGGGTGAGAAAAATTCCCGCCAAATTCGCAGCCACGCTGTTCAGGAGCGCCGCCGAAACGTTCCCATCCGCGCTCCTCGTGAACGCCACCCCCGATCCCACCGTCGTGGGCAAACACGCCATGATGAACACACCACTCACCACGGTCTCGTCTAACCACCCGCTCTGAACGAGCGTCGACGCCGCGCTCGCGACGACGACGGGCGGGAAACCGAACACGAACGCCTGCGTAAACGCGTTGAGCCTCCAATTCGACGCCGCCTCTCGCACCGTCTCGATCGGGAGTCCGACACCGGCGATGAGAAACAACCCCGCGATGGCCCACGTCTGCGGGTCCCACGTCCCGAGACCACCGCTCGCGAGCGCCGCCGCCGCCGCCGCGCTCGCGACGACGCCGCCCGCGCGCGCGACGCCTCGCCCCGTCCCGGCCATCCACCCCCCCGTCCCCTTCGCGCGTCCCTGGTCGTCGTCGTCGTCATCCTCGTCCCCGTCGCGCCCCGCGTTCGCGCTCATCGACCCCCCGCGCGTCGTCACCGCCCCGATGCCGTCGTCCTCGCCATCGCTCGTCGACATCATCGCGATCGTTCGCCTCGACCGCCCTCGCGCGCGCCCACCCGCGGCGCGCGCGTCGACGCGGCGTCGCATCGACGGCGTCGGCGTCGTCCACCGCGCGACGGATCCGCGCGCCATGACGCGCGCGACGGACTAAAAGACGTCGACAGACGCCGCCGCGCGTCGCGCGACGTGTTTTCCCGCGCCCACGCGCGCGCGCTCGGGCGCGGCGTTCGGGACGCGCGACGCGCGGTCGTTGACCGAGCGTCGACGCGCGCGCGCGCGGGTCACGTCCGAGGGGTCGAGGGAAGACGAGCGCACAAAGCGCATTCGTCGCTCGGGGTGGATTTGATTTGGATTGCGATTCATCGTCGACGCGGTGGACGCGGCGTCAGGGGGCGCGCGCGATCGAGATGAAGCGGTTCGGTGACGTCGTGCGGCGATGGACGCGAGGGCGGACGGTGATTGGGGGGTTAGGACGGCGGGGGGGGGCGGCGGACGCGGACGTCGCGCGCGGCGTCGGCGACGGGTGCGCGGCGGCGACGCGGGGACGATGGACGATCGCGAGCGATGGGTTCGATCGATGGAGAACGCCACCGGTGCGGTGGAACGTGCGAGAGATTTCGTCGTCGGCGTCGACGTCGGGGCGGGACGATCGAGGGAAACCGCGGGTCGGGTACAAGGGAAAAAAGTTGACGACGGATGAGGCGGACGCGGCGGACGGGGATAAAGGTGGACGAGGGAAGGAGAAGCCGCAACCGCGGGTGTCGAGGTATAGAAAATTCAACGTCGTGGGTAAGGGTACGGTGCGGGCGAAGCGGGAGACGAAAGGTAAGGAGGAGGTGCGGTCGCTCGAGAGTCCGCGCGCCGGCGGCGGCGTCGAGGTCGCCGAGGGCTCGACGCTCACCGCGTTCGCGAAGGAGTTGGAGATGGAGGTGAGAGATCTGGAGCAGGTGCTCGCGAATCTTGGCGAGTCCCTGGCGTCGAGTGAAGACGCGGTACCGACGGATGTGATGGAACTCGTCGGGTTGGAGCTCAACGTCGACATCGCCGTGACGCCCGATTTGAACGCGGATGTCAAGGAGCTCGTGAGGCGTCGGGGTGTCGTGGCGGTGATGGGACACGTCGATCATGGTAAAACTACCCTATTAGATTCGCTTCGCAAGACTTCCGTCGCCGCGGGTGAGGCTGGAGGGATTACGCAACACATTGGCGCGTTCGTCGTGGAACTTCCGGGAGGTAACGGATCGCTGACGTTCCTCGACACGCCTGGTCACGCCGCTTTTAGCGCGATGCGGCAGCGTGGGGCGTCGGCAACGGACGTCGCCGTCTTAGTCGTCGCCGCGGACGACGGTGTCATGCCGCAAACGCGCGAGGCGGCGGCCCACATACAGGCAGCGGGCGTGCCGATGGTCGTCGCGTTGACAAAGATTGATAGAGAAAACGCTGATCCACAGCGCGTCAAGGGCGAGATCGTGAGCATGGGAATAGAATTAGAAGAGTTTGGGGGTAAAGTGCAGTGCGTGCCCGTGTCGGCAATCGCGGGAGAGGGATTAAGAGAGTTGGAGGAGTGCCTCGTGCTCGAGGCCGAGTCGCTCGAACTGATGACTTCGCTCACGGGTAAAGTCGATGGAGTTGTTTTAGAGGCAAAATTGGATAAAGGACAAGGACCGGTGGCCACTGGTCTGTTAAAGGCGGGGACGCTCAAGGTTGGATCCCACGTCGTCGTCGGCAATCAATATGGTCGAGTGCGATCGCTGCGCAACGGGGCTGGAGATTCGCTCACGCACATCGGTCCGGCTGAGCCGTTCGAACTCGTGGGTCTGAAGGGCGTTCCTTCCGCGGGTGACTCGATTACCATGGTTCATTCTGAGTCCAGAGCGAAGAGAATCTGCGAAGCTCGCGCTGAGCGTGAGGCGGCTTTGAAGAGCGCGTCCGCGGAGCCCGCGCCGTCGCAGTCTGAAGTCAATCCGGAGGAGCGGGGACATTTGAACGTCATCGTCAAGGCTGACGTCCAAGGCACGGCGGAGGCGGTCAGAGACGCTCTCTTAGGTCTCTCCACGGACGCGGTCGGACTCAAAGTCGTCTTCATGGGCGTCGGTGCGATCACAGAGAGCGACTTGAACCTGAGCGCCGCGATCGGCGCCCCGGTGCTCGGCTTCAACGTCCGCGAGCCGCCCAACTCGATCGCGAAGATGGCCAAACAAAAAGGTGTGCGCATCGTCCGGCATCGCGTTATTTATCACTTGCTAGACGAAGTGGGAGAGATGCTCACCGGTCTCGCGCCCATGGAGGAGCACGAGCAAGTGGAGGGCGAAGCCAGCGTGATGCAGATTTTCGACATGTCCGGCACCAAGGGCAACAACGCCACGATCGTCGCCGGGTGCGTCGTTGGGCAAGGAACTATGAAAGTCGGTGAGAAGTTCAAGCTGATTCGCGATGGCGTATGCGTGCACGAGGAGCTTTTAGACTGCGCGTCGATGCGCCGCCACCGACTCGAGGTGGACTCCGTCGGCAAAGGAAGCGACTGCGGAATCGCCCTCGCCGACGTCGTTGATATTCGAATGGGGGACGTCATTCAGTGCGTCTCCATCGTCCGTCGTCCGCTGCGTTCGGTCAAGGTTGAATCTGGCGGTTCGATGGTGATGAAGTAGCGTCGTTCGGACGCGATCGACTATTGATTACACTCAGAGCGTACACGTGTTCTCGAACGCCGCCTGCTCCTTTCTACACTTTTCAAAATTGTTACTCCTGTAATCCAAGCACGCCGCGTACCCGTTCAATTCGTCTCCGCACTTTGACTTTAAATCCTTGAGCGCGTCCACGAGACACCCCGTGAGCGCCGCGCCCTCTCTCAAGCACGTCTCCGGGTCCTGATCCCCCCGCTTACACGCCAAAAACGCCGCCGTGTGACTCGCGCACGTCCGCCCCGCGTGTTTCCGCACCGCGAACAGGACGGACGACGTCGGGACGTCACCGTCGCCCCCCATCTCCCGCTCGCGATCGCGTCGATCGCGCGCGAATGAATGAGAATGAATGAATGAATCAATCACGATCGATCCCTCCACCCCGTCGTCGTCCCGCGTCCGAGCGCGACGGTCGCTCTCGCGCGCGCGTCGACGGCGCACCACCGTCGACGCGTCGTCGTCCGTCGATCGATCGAGCTTCGGGACGACCACGGGGTGGGTCGTCGACATCGTCGTCGGTGAAGCTTTTTTGGGGTTTTGTTTCTTCACGCGACCATCGGGAAAGACGCGACGAATGCGTGAATGCGCGATTCCATCGCGCGACGTCCCGTCGGCATGACCGCGTCGCCGCGTCCTCGCGCGTGGGCGACGGACGACGACACCCCGGGCACCGATGCGGGCGCGGTCGACGCGGTGACGGTGACGACGGAGGACGCGTCGACGCGGGATGGGGACAAAGATGTCGACGCGACGCGCGTCCCGAGACGCGGCGCGGACGACGACGGCGGCGACGGCGCGCGCGACGGCGCGACGGACGACGACGAGGTGGGTCCGAGGTGGTGGACGAAGGTCGATCGCGCGCCGATCGGTGCGCGCGGGGTGGAGGTGGTGATTCCGAGAGGGCCGTACGGGCGCGGGCGAGACGCCGCGGCGGCGCTGAAACGGCTCGCCGTCGCGGAGGGACGAAGCGTGAAGACGTGCACGACGAGACACAGTGGGTCGAGGGGTGTGCTCATGTGTAAAGGCGTCGAGGACTTTAAGAAGAGTGGACGGCGCGAACTCCGGCCGGGGCGCGACTGCGCGTACGCGGCGGTGATCGAGCGTTGGAAGTGGAAGCGCGACGGCGCGCCGGGGACGTTTTGGATCACCGAGTACGTCCCGCACACGCACGCGTTGTGTACATCCTCAAAGTCGCTCCCATCGAAAGCGATCGCGGCGGATGCGCGCATCAATGCGTTCATCAAGGATGCCGGCGCGAAGGTGAAAGGCGAGGCGATCGCCTCCGCCGTGCGCGACGCGTTGGGCGTCGCCATAACAATGCGGGAAGCGTCGCGCGTGAAACACTACGCGCTTCGTGAGGTTCGCGACGACGACGATACGCCTCTGAAGCCACCGCCATCTTAAGCGCGTGCTTTCGAAGATCTCAATCCCGGCGGTTGATTCCGCGTTGGTTGGACGCGCGCGCGCGGACGCGCGCGGGCGGGGCGCGGCGACGCGCGTGTCGGCGTTTCGTGAAGCGCGCGCCCGGGCGCGGAACGCGCGCGTCCTCACCTTGGGCGTCGCGGCGCATACTCCAGCCAAGCGCCTGTACGAACGATTCGGATTCTCGCACCGAGACGAGGGCGCGTGCGCTACATGTTTCGGCGCTCTCTGTGTATTCCGCGTACGCGGTCTCCCGCGCGGCGCGCGGCGGCGTCGAGACGGAGACGCGCCGCGCGCGACGCCATCGAACCCGCGCCCGTCGCGTCGCGCGATGTAACCGCGACCGCGTCCACCCGGACGTCCACACCCCGCATCCACCCCAAACGCCATCACCGATCACGCGCATCGTCCACCGGGACGTCCGCCCGCGTCGTCCCGCCCCGCTGTCGCGTCATCACCTCCGCCGCCGCCGCCCGTCGCACGCCGCCCGCCCCCCCCTCCCGCGCCCGCGCGCGCTCGCGCTCGAACGCGCCCACGACCGCGGCGTCCATCATCGCCGGCACCGTCACCCGCGTCGTCGCGCGCGCCGTTTCGGGCGTCGTCGTCTCGGGCGATGGAATCACATTCACGGTGTACGACGCATCATCGAACACGTCCACCGCGTCCGCGTTCGTGCGACGCCGCGGCGACGCCGACGGGCGCGTCGCATCGGTGCCGACGGATCGCATCGCGGACGCGCACGGTGATCGGCGTCGCGATTGGATCGAGGCGTCGAATGCATCCACGCATGCATCGTCATCGCGATGATGAATGATGATGATGATGATGATGATGATGATGATGATGATGGCGCCATTATCGCGGCGCGTCATGGCGCGCGTGCGCTACGACGCGGTGCCCGGTGACGACGCCCCCGAGGCGCGATCGTGGACGTTCGCGTCGGTGACGAACGCGCGGGCGGTCGTGGACGCGGCGCGGGCGGGGACGCTGGACGCGTGCGTCTTGGACGGGCGTTCGGTCGTGGGCGCGCGCGCGCTGGACATGGCGTGTTACCGCGCGCGCGTGGCGATCGATCGAGGCGAGGGCGTCGCTCGAGGGGCGCACGCAGAGATCATCCTCGGATTGTCGCACTCGAGGAACGTGGGGGAGGCGTTTCGGCGTTTCGGCGGCGGCGAGACGAGCGAGACGTTGGTGATCGTCGCGTTCGAGGACGCGAGCGGTGGGGATCGTGGGATCGAGGCGCGCGTGATGGAGTTGGTGGAGGGACGGTTGACGTCGTTCGATGATAGGGGGGCGATCGATGAGGCGTCGATTAAGACGTGGTTTAAAATCGGCGACGCGGAGCTCGCGCTCGGGGGGTCGCTCGAGGACGCGGTGTTGAGTCGGATGGCGATTCGCGACGTCGCGTGAGCGCGCGCGGGGGGGATGATCTATAAACTACACGTGCGGTTAAAATAATCAGTCTATGATGCCTAGTCTTTACTCTTCTTTGTCGATTCCTTCGCCTTGACGCAGTGCGCGATGAAATTTATCTGCACATCCGTCGAGAGCGCCCAGGTGTTACGAATGGGGTCGTACACCATCCCGGCCAGCTCGCGCATCTCGCACCCGCTCCTAGATGCCAACAGAGCGACCTCGCCGGGGGTGAGAAACTTTGAAAACGAGTGCGTCCCCGGCGGCACGAGTCCGAGCGCGCGCTCGGCGCCGACGATGGCGAACGCGAACGACCGCGCCGTGCGATTGATTGTGCTCAAAAACAGAGCCCCACCGGGTCGAACCAACTTTCCAAGCGATTTCGCAAACCCCATGGGATCGCTCACGTGCTCGATCACCTCTAAACTCGTCACCGCGTCGAACGTCTCCCCTCTGTCGCCCAGCGCCTCCGCGGCGACGTGTTCGTATCGCAATCGTCCGTCCAAACCCGGATCTCGCGCCGCGTGCGCCCTGGCGATCTCGATGTTCGCCAACCCCGCGTCGATCGCCGTCACGTCGGCCCCCAAACGCGCCAACGACTCGGCGAATATGCCCCCGCCGCACCCGACGTCTAACACGCGCGTCCCTCTCAAGGCGTCTCGCATCGCATTCGTCCCCAGCGTCTCCTTAAACTGCTCCCGCATCGCGTCGCGAACGAACGCCACGCGCGTCGGGTTCATCGCGTGCAACGCCGCGAACGGGCCGCGCGTTTCGTTCCACCACAGCGCGGCGTCGCGTTCGAATTTCGCTCGCTCGTTCGGGTCCACCTGTCCCGCGCTCGCGCTCGAGCGCGCTCGAGCGCGCGCGGGCGTCGCGGACGATCGCGACGACGCGCGTTCGGCGGTGCGTCCACCTCTGGGCGACGCGCGCGCGGCGTCGAGGGCGCGTCGACGCATCGACACGTCGACGTCGCGGTGTGTCGAGACGCATCGTGCGACGCGCCCTCGCCCGCGCCCGCGTCCGAGGACGGGAACGACGGCGGTGCGTGGATCGACGGCACCGTCGCGCGCGATCGACGGGGGCGACGCGCGCGCGCGAGGGCGTCGAGACGTCGGACGGTGAAGGAATCAAAGAATCGACGACGGCATCGCATGGCGTGGGGAAAACCGAGCGCCGAACCCCCGGCGTGGCTCGCGATGTGCGCGGCGAACGACGCGCGGTTGACGTCGATCATCGTTCCGCGATCGCGCGCGTTCGATGAGGAGACGCAAATCGCGCTGGCGAAGGCGTTGGAGGAGAACGAACGCGTGCTCGAGGTGTACGCGTCGGGACACGCGGTGAGCGTGACGGCGGCGAGGGCGTTCGCGGTGATGTTGGCGGTGAACGTGACGCTGAAATCGATATGCTTGGGGGATGAGAATTTTGGTGGCATGGTGGAGGTGGAGGGCGATGGGAGGGCGACGAGCGCGCTGCAGGAGACGCTTCGCGGGTGCGCGCACGCCGCCGCGCTGGAGACGATGGATCTCGAGCGCAAGGGGGTGACGAACGACGACGGCGAGGCGATCGGAAAAGTTTTATCGCAGAGTGCGACGATGCGTGAGGTGCGTTTGGGGCGGAACGAAGGTTTGGGGGCGGAGGGATACTCAAAGGCGTTCGCGGGCGCGAGCGAGAGCGTTTCGCTGGAAATACTCGATCTCACCGATAACGTCCTGGATGACGCGAGCGCGCGTGCTTTGGGAGCGCTTTTAAGCTCTTCATGCCCGATTAAGCGCCTCGGGTTGACCAGATGCGAGATCGGGACGGAGGGATTGCGCGCGCTCGGCGACGGTTTGACGTCTCGGGCGAGCGTGGAGCGCTTGGAGCTGAGCGGGGTGAAACTCGGTACTGGAGGCGCAGCCGCGCTGTTCGGCGCGCGAACGACGACGACAAACGTTCTCGAGATCGATCTCACGCAGTGCGGGATCGAAGACGAGGCCGATGTCCAGGCGCTCAGCGGGTTTCTGGGCGCCTCTCCGAAATTACTCGGCGTAAATTTGCGCGGAAACGCGTTCGGCGACGCCGGCGCGTCGTCACTCGCTGTGGGCGCGTTTGCGTCGCGAGCGCCGGAATCCCTCGATCTTGGATCGTGCAAGCTGACCGCCGGCGCGATGGATGCGTTGTCTAACGCGATCAAGTCCTCGAAAACGCTCTCGCTCTTTGACAATGCGCTCGGAGACGAAGGCGTCGCCAACATTTTTGCACAGTCCTCCGGTTCATCTCTGGAGGTCTTGGACCTCGGCGCCGTTGGCTTGAGTGTCGACGGTCTCCGCGCCGTCGTCGTCGCTCTGCGGAACCCCGAGGCGTTCGAGCGCTTGCACACCTTGATCGTAGGCGGCAATCCGGGGTGTCAAGCCGACGACTGGGAGCGCGTCGTCTCCGACCTCCGCTCGAATCGCCCCAACCTCGACGTCGCCTGGCGCGCCGCCGATGGTAACTCCGACGACGCCAATCGACTCAAGCGCGACGACGCCGGACGCGTCATCGCCATCGAATAGACATCCTAGTACCGTCCGATGTAAACGAAACGCGCGTCTCTCGACGCGTCGCGCTACTCTCGCGCGCTCACCTCGAGCCCGCATTCGTCGCCTCGCGCGCGTCTCATCGTCGACCACGCGCACGCACGACCTCAAAGCACCTTCGCACCGTCTTCGTGCGACGCTGCGCGACCGTTACAGTCGCGTGACGCGTGCGCACGCTCGTGAATTCATTCAATTTCGATCCACCGCCTGGACGAAAACCAAGTCGTCTCCACCGATAACGCGTCTTAAATGAGCTTCCGTCGACGGTTGAAGGGTAAGAAGATCCCCGAGGGGTTCGATGCGATCGAACCCGCGATCGAGGAATTCGAACAACAAATGCGAGACGCCGTGAGCGAGGAACACGAGGGGAAGCGGAAGAATGAGCTGGGGTGGCGGATACACCGCGTGCACTGGGAAAAGAATCGCTTCCTGTTCGATTTGATGTACAAGCGAAAGGTGATGAAACGCGAGCTGTACGATTGGTTGGTGCGGGAGAAGATCGCGGATGGGAATTTGATATCAAAGTGGAGGAAACCCGGGTACGAGAATCTGTGCTCGCTGTTGTCGATTCAGAAGTCGTCGACGAATTTCGGTACGACGTCTCTGTGTCGGGTACCGATGGGGTCGAGGGCGCCGCAACAGCGACTGACGCCGAACGTGCGAACGGGGTGCATCTCGTGTTGCTCTGGAGACGGTATCATGGGTGGACCGATCTGGTGGAACACCCCGATCACGGAAGAGGTGGAGGCCAAGGTGAACAAGAAGAGAAAGGCGAACGAGGCGCAGGAGGAGGATGAAGAAGATCCTGCCGTCGCTGCGCGCATCGCCGCTCTGCGGAAAGAGATGGCAGCGGGGAAATGAGACACCGAAAGACTAGATTGAGATCGCACAGAGACCGTTGTGTAGTGAATAGATGAAGAATAGAACTGTTTGTCGAGTGACGCCCCTTGAGCGCTACGACAAAGCGCGGCGCGACCCCACAATTCGACATGGCGCTTCGACGCGTCCTTCGCTCCGACGCGTTTTACAGCGTCATCGAACCCTATCGCGCTATTTGGTGCATCGCCTTGCCTCCGGATCAACGCCGAGACGACGCAGGATCGACGAGCGCGTCGACGCGCGTGGAGGCCTCTGGCGCCGAGGACGCGCCGTGCGCCAAGTGCTGGGGCGTGAGCGCGTCGAACGCCTATCACAACCTCGCGAGCGCGCGCGGGGTAGCGATGGTTCGCACGCCCGGGGAGGTACCCGCGAGCGCTCTCGCGCGCATGGTGTTCGGATCAGAGAAGAGCGGCGTCCCGCTCGGAGGCCTTTTGCTCGCGCCGACAACCGAGGGGGCGGTCACGGCTGCCGACGCCGAACGCGTCGCTGAATTATTGACCAAAACCGATGCAAGATTTGCCAACGTTCCGTTCGGGTTCTGGGACGGACGATCGGACGTCGATTCGTGGCGCTCGCCGGAGGACGCGAAGCATCCGGAGGAGGACGCGCGCGCGCCGGCGGCGGCGCGCGTGGCCAGAGGTCGTCTTCAAGCCTTCTTGGAGAGCACCCAGGGCGCACTGAACACGTTCGGGTGATGATTGCGCTCGATGATTCATTTCTATTGTAAAGTACGCCGCCGTAGAGTTTGTTGATTGCTGTCCCGTCGCTGTCCCGTCGCCCGCTGAGAAACGCCAGAGAAACGCCGGATATCAACCGGCACTATTAAACACGCATCATGCGCGCTCGAGCGCGCTTTCTCGCCCCGCTGCTCATCGCGTTCGCGCTCGCTACGAGCGCACTCGTCGTCTTCGCCGCGCCGTCGTCCGCGCCGCGAGCGCGCTCTCGAGCGACGGCGTCGCAACCGTCGAGTTCGCGTCCTCGAGGTGATGACAGGACCGTCGACAGGAACGAGGTCCAGGCGTTTCTCACGCAGGCGCGGGACGAGTTTTTGGCCGATAACACCAATCGAGGGTCTTCTGCGCGTCGCACGCCCGCGACGACGTCGGCGCAGGAGGCTGGTTTGGATTGGATCGCGTCGTTCTTCTCGCCTCGGGATCGTCGGCGCGCGGCTGCGTCCGCTCGCGCGCGCGGTCGACGCAACCTGCCTCCTGTTGTCGTCGACGACGTCGGTATCGAGTTCTATCTCACCGCTCGAGCGTTTGCTCATTCCAATTCTGTGAGTGATCGGAACGGCCGGATGTCGATCGCTCGCGCTGATGAACCAAATCAATTTCAATGGTGGTATGATTTTATTTTTGCAACCCAGCAGCAGATTATTGGTTGCGAATCCTCTGAATCGTGCGCGAGCGTCTGGCACGGCTTTGGTGAAGACGGTCTTGTTTGCTGTGAAATAGGCGCTGAGTTCTACGGTAACCCGCACTATTCGTGCGTTGAAGACGCGGACCAGTGTTTGGAGCTGACAACGTGCGTCACGCACCAAGAGTGCGGCGTCAATCAAGTGTGCTGCGCGACGAAGGCACTTACGGATGACAAAGTCTGCGTCAAAAGTTTCCGTGACTGCGAAAAATATTGCAATTCCGACGCAGAATGCAAAAACGACAAGGGTGAGCAGTGTTGCTACGATGGTATCCTCGGATATAGCACATGTCAGAAGGATGTCGATGTTTGCCCGCCGTCGCCGCCTGACTGCCCAACTACGGGCACGCCGAAGTGTCGCTCTAACTCCGATCAAACGTGCTGTGGAGGTGTGTGCTGCCCAGCGGACGAGGATGACAATCAATGGCTTTGTTGTGTACTTTGTGGCGAGCATGTGTGCTTCCGAGGGACCCCGGAGAATCAATTCCAATGCCCGGACCCGTTCTGTCCACCGCCACCCACGTGTGAAACCCAGGAAGAATTGAGCCCGTGCACGCCTACGCCCGATTCAGTCTCGCGTCAGGAAGAGTCAGTAACGGCTATTTGCTGTGGAGGTGAGTGTTGTAACATCTCAGATTCCGCACCAATTGGGGGGTTTGGACCATCCTACTGCTGCTTCGATTTTCCCGGGGGTCCGCCTGGATGGTCGTGTCAAAACACGATCACTGGGTGCAGACGTCCTCTGCCCGGATGTCCAGCAAATGCTGAGTATTTAGATCCATGTGCCGACGACTCAATTCCGACAGGCATTGGTGTGTGCTGCGGACCAGAGGTTAACGGCAAGCTCACCTGCTGCACCGAAGGCGACGTCTGTTGTGCCGACCTGATCAACGGCGAAATAGTCGGTTATTCGTGCAAGACTACTGCTCAATGCAACCAGGGCGAATTGTGCAAATTTCTCGGCGATTGTCCGAACTCGCAACAATACTCCACGTGCGGAAGTTGCGGTCAAGGCAACAATGACTGCGCGTTGAGCTGTCAAGCCGGCGTCAACGCGCCGGATCCTAACGACCCGTCGTGGAGTTGTGCCGCGACGGACGGATGCGATCCGATCGCCGATTATAACAACTCTCCAAGCCAGGCCACGTGCGTATGCAACAACGGTCAATGTGGCGGCGCCACGCAGTGCAGAGGCGGCGGGAATTGCTGCGCGTGCCAAGCGCGCGGTAGGTTCGGCGGCATTGCGTGCGCCAATCCGCCAGATTAGGGTGTTCGCCGCCCGTCATCTCCAGCATTAAGATGGAGATTTTGAGCGCATCTCACGACCGTTCGCGTGTCCAACGACGCGTCAAGATTATGCTTTACATTTAACATTTAAAATTTTATACGCCGAGTCAGAAAAAAAAAAGTGTCCATCCAACCGTCACTCATCCGTCCAATCGTCACTTCCAAACCCGAGCGTCACCCACCGACACACCGACGCCTCGACCCGGTCGACGCACGGACGCTGAAAAAAAAATTAATCGTCATGTCGATACGAAAAGCGACCGATTTCGTGAAAAAGACGCACAACGACGCCCTCGTCAAGGTGTCCAAGGGACTGAGCATCGGCGTTTTCGTTCTGAACATTGTTTTCCCGGGCATCGGCACCCTCATCGCGTGCTTGGTCGCGGGAAAAGCGGCGGAGGGGGTAATGTGCTTCTTGATGATGTGGCTGATGTGTTTCGTGTTCTTCGTCGGATGGATTTGGAGTATCGTACACGGGTTTCAGATTTTCCAAAAATCATCAGCCTCGTGACGACAAAACTGAGCACGTCAATTTTGTGATAAATGATCTTCGCGCTCGGGCTTTAAGAAGACAACAAGATACGTTTATGACAATGTACAACAGCGTATTCATGAGACAGTTTTAATTGAGACGACGACACAATCATTGCTCCGAGCTCGGCGCGCTCTCGGCGGCGCGCTCTCGGACAAAGTTGAAGAGCCTGACGTACTCCTCCATTGTCAGTTCTTGCGGGCGAATTTTGTCTCCGCGGTCAAGCATCGCAAACGCACCCTCCATGGTGTTCTCCTCGCACACCGCCTTGAGATTGTTTCGCAACATTTTTCGCTTTTGCGCAAAGCATGCCTGGACAAAGGTGAAGAATTGGTTCTCCGTGCCGTTCAGCGGTAGAAGCTCGTGCGGTTCCTTCGGCTTGAACCCGATCAAGCACGAGTCCACGTTTGGGGGTGGCATAAAGCACGTCGGGGGAACGAAACGGATGTAATACGGCTTCGAGTAGTAGTGCACGCGCACGCTCATCGCTCGATAGTCGCCGCCCCCGGCGTCGTCGCGAACGAGTCGCTGCGCCACCTCCTCCTGAAACATAAAAATCATATCCTCGAACACATCACCCATCGGAAGCAACACCTTGAGCACGTCTGTGGTGATGTTATACGGAATATTCGCCACCACCTTTGCCCTCGGTTGCTCTGGGCTCGTTCTCGCGAACGCCGCCGCCAAACCGTCCCACTTTAAAAAATCTCCCTCCACCAGCCTCAGCGCCTCTCCGTGCTCCACGCACAACCCTTTACGTAATTTTTCCGCCAAATTCCTATCCTTCTCCACCGCCAACACGTTGGCTCCTCGAGACAACAACTCGCACGTCAGGTTTCCCGTCCCGGGTCCAATCTCCAGCACCCTGTCCCCTTCGTTCAACCTCGCCGCCTCCACCGCGTCCGTGACCACGCTCGCGTCGATCAAGAAGTGCTGTCCGAGCCATCGTCGAGCCTCGTGCTCGGCGTCGTTCACGCGATCGACGAGCGTGGCGTCGCGCTTGCGACTCTCCCGGTCCTTGCTCTTGGCGTCTCGCTGCTTTTCGAGCTTCTTCTTCTTCTTATTCGCGCTCAACCGTATCGGACCTCTCGCGAGGGCGCACACGCGGAGCGCTCGTCGTCGTCTCGGTGCGTCGCGCTCGCGGTGCGGGATTCGCGCGCCCGCGAGGGCGGAGGACGCGACGCGGGAGAGCGAGAGGGACATTGTGCGGCGACGGCTGGCGCGACGGCCGAGACGCGGTCGATGTCGTCGATTCGTCCTCCGTCGACGGCGTTCGACGGTCGTCTAATGATAGCGTACACGAATACAATGCGTCTGATGATGCGCGAACGCGTGCGGGCGCTAGATCACGGTCGCGTTTCCGCGCGCGTCCGCGTCGTCAGAGCGCCCGTACGCGCTCGGCGCAATCCTCAATCCTTCGCCCCGTCCTCTCCCGCGCTCGCGCGTGTATCTCCCGGAGCGCGTCAAAAGCATCCCGCACGTCCTCCGCGATCGCACTTTCGAGTTCCCCGGCCTCGTCACGCTCCCCGCGCGTACCTCGCGCGCGCGCCGCCGCGGCGTCCAACGCCTCCCGCGCGTCCGCCGCCCGCGTCTCCAATGCCACCGCGCCCGCGCGGAACCCTTTCCCGAGCATCACGCCCATCTTCCATCACTCGCTCCACCATCCCTCGGCACCCCCCCCCGCGCGCGGATCTCCTCCAGCGCGCCGCTCAGCGTCCGCGACGTACGCCCGCGCGCGTTCCGCCGCCGCCGCCAACGCTTCGCGTTCCCGCGCGATCGCCCCTCGCGCCGCCGCCCGCTCCGCGCGCACGGCGTCACGCGCGCGCGTCGTCGCGTCCACCACCGCGCCCGCGCGCGCCTCGCGCGTCGCCCGTCGGTCGTCGCCGATGCCCGATGCGCGCATTCGCATGCGTTCTCGCGTCTCGCGCACCGCCGCTCGCGCGCGCGCGATCGATCGCAGCGCCGCGCGCGCGTCCGCGATCACGTCGACGTCCATCGACATCGCGGTCGGCGTCGTCGCCGTCGCGCGCGCGCGGCGTCGCGCGATGGCGCCGATGATGGATTCGGATGGACGTGTGTACGTATTGAAGATACCATACGCCCATGTATTCGAAACGACCACGACGCGACGGCGATGACGTCGTTCGCGCCGCCGCGTCGACCGCCGGCACGCGCGCGCGCGTCGCGCGATCGCGCGATCGCACGCGTGGGTTTTTGCCGCGGTCGTACGCGCGACCGGTCGCGCGCTCGCGCGGTCGCGTCGGGCGATCGTTCGTCGATTCGGTCTCGATTCCGTGCCGCGGTGGACGACGCCGGAGACGACGACGATGGGTGGTACCTCGTGGTTCTCGCGCGCGTTCTCGCGCGCGAGTAAGTCGAAAGAGGGGCGGACGGGGAAGAAGAGCGAGCGGGAGCGCGCGGTGGAGGCGGTGGAGGCGGCGGCGGCGGCGCGGGGGGGGGCGGCGCGCGAGGCGGACGCGGCGCGCGCGATCGCGGCGACCGAGGTCGGACGCGATGCGAAGCGACGGATGCGGGTCGAAGACTTTGAACCGTTGAAATTGATCGGTCGGGGGGCGTTCGGTGCGTGCGCGATGGGAGAGGGAGATGGCGCGACGGATGACGCGACGACGGAGAATATTCCGCGGCGAGACGAGAGACTGACGAGACGCGCGCGCGGACGATGGCGCAGGCGAGGTGCGACTGGTGAGACAGAAGGATACGGGAGAGATTTTTGCGATGAAGAAACTGAAAAAGTCAGAGATGGTTCGACGAGGACAGGTTGACCACGTGAAGGCTGAACGAAACTTACTCGCCGAGGTGAACTCTCGCGCTGTGGTCAAGCTGTATTACTCGTTTCAAGACGATCAGTTTTTGTACCTCGTCATGGAATTCTTACCGGGAGGTGATGTGATGACGCTGTTGATTCGACGGGACACCCTCACCGAGGAGGAGACGCGCTTTTACTTGGCGCAGACGGTGGCCGCTCTCGAGACGATCCATCGACATAACTTCATTCACCGAGACATCAAGCCGGATAACTTGCTGCTCGATAAGGACGGGCACATGAAACTTAGTGATTTTGGGCTGTGTAAACCCATCGACCCGACGTATCAGCAGGCGGTGCTTCCAGAAATCTTGGAAAATGAATCGATGGGGCCGTCGGATCCGCCCCCGCGTACGGATGAGGATTCAAAGAGAGCGGAAGAGGTTGCGAATTGGCAAAAAAGCCGTCGACGCCTGGCATTCAGCACCGTTGGCACGCCAGATTACATTGCGCCCGAAGTGTTGCTGAAGAAAGGGTATGGACTGGAGTGCGATTGGTGGAGCGTCGGCGCCATTGCTTTTGAGATGCTCATGGGTTACGCTCCTTTTTATAGCGACGAGCCGCTGACGACTTGTCGGAAAATTGTGCACTGGCGACATCACCTGAGGATCCCGGACGATTCACCGATCTCTCCCGAAGCGCGAGACTTGATCGAGCGCCTTCTTTGCGATGCTGATCAACGTCTCGGCACGCACGGAGGCGTAGAGGAGATCAAGTCTCACAAATTTTTCAAGGGCCTGGACTGGAACGCCCTGTACACGATGACTCCGCCTTACCGCCCCGTCGTGTCCCACCGGTTGGACACTCGTAACTTTGAGGACTTTGAAGAGGACGACAGCATGCGGAAAAAGAGCGGAACGGTCGAAGGCGAGGGAGCACCAAAGGATGAAAACTTCATTGGCTACACGTACAAGAACGTCGAGATCGTCGGCGAAGAGGTGAAAAAGCTTAACATTGCCCGTCCCTCGCTCACTTCCGTGTTCCCGACGTCGAAATAAACGTGGCTTCACGCTTGTAAATAATTAACGCGATAATCGATTTCATTCCGGTCATTCTATAATTTTTACTCGGGCCGACGTAGAGAAACGCGACAACTAAAGTTCTGTGCGAAGTTATCAAAAAAACGGGGGTAAGAGGACCAAAATTAGTGGGAAGTTATCAACATTTTCTGCCTTTTTATTACGAGCGTTGCTAGCGATTAGTTGCAAGATTTTTTTTTTTGCTTCCATCTGAAGAACTTTGAGAAGGGACGTTGCTTCTTCTCCTCGGCTTGCTCTCGTTCTGGCAACACATCGAGGTATGCTTCGAACATGGCGACGAGCACGCGGAAAGTTGGTCGCGCCGATGGGGCAGTTTTCCAGCATTTTCGCATGATTTCGACGAGATAAGGATCACAGTTGCGAGGAATTTCTGGACGCATGCCTCTCTGCACGACTGCGACCGCCGCTTGAAGTGGGTTCAGTTCAGCGAACGGTACCTGACCACCGGTGAGTATTTCCCAGAACAGGATAGCAAACGAGTACACGTCGGCGCTGTAGTCGTACTGCATGTGACCGATGACTTCGGGAGCCATCCATCGATAAGTTCCAGTCTCTGCCGTCATTTGTCCCGGATTTTTCGCCATCACACGAGCGAGCCCGAAGTCACATATCTTCGGCGTGAGGGAGTCGTCGAGCAAAACGTTTGACGCCTTCAAGTCTCGATGCATCATCTTCAACCCCTCGTGTATAAAATTCATTCCTCGAGCGATGCCAAGTGTGATGCGCGCGACCTCTCGCGTCCCAAATGGTCTGTTTTTAGCAGCCATGTAATCTATCAAATTCCCGTTTCCCGCGAACTCTGTGATCAAGCAGAGGTCTTGTCCCTCGATGACTGAACCGACGTATCCTATGACATTCTCGTGATTGATTTTTCGCAGGATCCGTACCTCTTGAAAAAAGTCTCGCCGAGCGTCAAAATTTCCGCCGTTGTCGACCGACTTCAAGTACTTGAGTGCGACGACTCGCCGGTTGAGAGTTCCATCATCTGAGCGAGTGGAGTACGTGCCGCGGTAGAGCGCGCCGAACGACCCACTGCTCACTTTTTCTCCGATATTGAGTTCACGCCCGTTTATATCGCTCACTATATTTGTACAATCATCAAGCGAAGGACTCCCAACTCGCTCGACGCTCGAGGTCTCGCGCTCCCTTGAACCGTTGAACGAGTCGTCCTCGGAGAGTTCCGATGACTCACCCGCCTCGGCGGAATTCATCCGTCGTAAAGCCACTCGCGAAGCCCCGTCGCCGTTGGACGTCGTGGGCGATCCTTCGTGTTTCAATCTCGATCGTCTGTGCACGACCGTTCTCGTTCGCTTCCCCAACTGGTTGAAGACCTTGTCCGCGTCCAACGCGTCCTGCAGCGCCGCCTCCAAGTCGTTTTCACCCTCTCCCTCCCACCCGGTGGCGGTGAAGAAACACAGCGTCCAGCCTGCAACGTCGACGCAACAGTTCGCGTCTCGCACCGTCATCGAACACTGCTCGATCGCGGTGCTCGATTGCGCCAACGTTCCTCGCGAGTCCGCCGACGCGCACACGATTCTATAACTTACGTCTCCCTTGGTCCGTATCCCACTCCTCGCGATCGCCGCCGTGAGCATCGCCAGTTCATGCGCCTCTCGACTCACGCTCCCGTCCGCGCTGATCGAGCTCCGTGCGCTATCCTTCTCGTCAGCCGCCGCGAGCGCGCGATCGGCGTCCGTCTCCAATCTTCGCGCCGCGCACGCGACCGTCCCCCGTCCACTCGTCGTCGCCTTAATCGCCGCCCGCACCAGCGCGATCGACACATCATCCACCATCGTCGAATCATCCAGCGCCGCGTCCGGGAATCGCGCGCGCAACTCCTCGTCGTGGCGCATGATTTCCGCGCGTCCTCTCGGTCACCGTCCGTCGCTTCGCGCGGTCGCGTCCCGCGTCGCCCCGTCGACGCGCCCGCGGTCGACGCGCGCGCGACGGAATAATCGCACGTCTCCGCCCCCGCGCGCTCGCTCGCCCGCGCGCGCGGCGTCGGCGTCGGCGTCCCGCGTCGTCGGCGTCGACGCCGCGGTGTCGGCACGCGCGACGGTGTACATGTATAGGGTATATGTGCGTCCAGTACGATCTACAGGTATGTATACAGACGCAACATACTGCGAAGATACGAAACGACGTCGAGCGTCGACGGGTGAGCGCGCGTCAACAGATGGCGATAGAGACGTCTTTGATACGAGCTGTGTGACGTATATAGACCTCGTAGAGACGTATGTGGTGCACACAGACCGCGCGCATCGGCGGCGGCATCGATCGACGCGCGGCGTCGACGATGGCGACGACGACGACGACGCGGGCGCGGGCGGTGGGGACGACGATGACGACGTCGCGCGCGCCGCGGCGTCGCGCGCGCGCGCGCGGGCGGGCGCGCGCGGTGAAGGAGGAGAAATTTCGCGTGCGGTGCGTGCGCGTTTGAAACGCGCGATCGGTGACCGAGGCGGCGACGCGATGGCTCGGAGGACGACGACGAGACGACGACGTCGTGGACGTGAGTACTGACGATGACGTGCGGTCGTGGTGAACGAATAGGGATGAGGAGACGGCGCTCGGACGAGACGCGCGGGTGGGGATCCTGGGCGGCGGACAGCTCGGACGCATGTTGGGGATCGCGGCGTCGCCGATGGGGGTGCGATTGAAGGCTTTGGACCCGACCGAGAACTGCCCGGCGAGCGTGTCGTCGACGCAGGTCGTCGGGAGCTTTCGGGATAAAGAGGCTGTGAAGGCTTTCGCGCGGGAGTGCGACGTGCTCACGGTTGAAATCGAGCACATCGACGTGGAGGCGCTGAGGGAGCTCGCGGCGGAGGGTGTGGACGTGCAGCCGACGCCGGAGACGCTGGCGACGATTCAGGATAAGTACGCGCAAAAAGTGCACTTCTCGCAGGCGGGCGTGCCTCTGGGACCGTTCGCGGACTGCCCGGATGAGGCGGCGCTGCAAAAGGCGGCGAGTGAATTTGGGTTTCCGCTCATGCTCAAGTCGAAGCGTTTGGCGTACGATGGTCGAGGGAACGCGGTGGCGAAGACTGCCGCCGATCTGAACGACGCCGTGGTCAAGCTCGGCGGGTTTGAGCAAGGTTTATATTGCGAGAAGTGGGTGCCGTTTGCGAAGGAGCTGGCGGTGATGGTCGTGCGCGCGCGAGACGGCGAGACGCGCGCATACCCCGTCGTGGAGACGGTTCACGAGGATAATATTTGCGACATCACCACGACTCCCGCACCGGTTCCGAACAAGGTCGCCGAGGCGGTTCAAGAGGCGGCCAAGAAGGCGATCGGTTCGTTTACGGGTGCGGGCATTTTCGGCGTCGAGTTGTTCCTCTTGCACGACGGCTCCATTCTGCTCAACGAGTGCGCGCCGAGGCCGCATAACAGCGGACACTACACCATCGAGGGCTGCGCGTGCTCGCAATACGAGAACCATCTGCGCGCGATCTTGGGCTGGCCTCTGGGAGACACCTCGCTGAAGGTTGGCGGAGCCGTGATGAAGAACATTTTGGGTGACGCCGAGGGCGACGAGGCAATGTCTCGCGCACACCGCCTCATGGGCGCGGCGTTAGAGGTCCCGGGCGCGAGCATTCATTGGTACGAAAAGCCGGATATGAAGGCTGCGCGTAAGATGGGTCACATCACCGTCGTCGGACCGAGTGCGGCGGTGGCCACGGAGCGCTTGGACACAATCCTGCGCGCCGCCAAGGGCGACCATACGCCCGCCAAGCCGGCGCCTCAGGTGGGCATCATCATGGGTTCGGATAGCGACTTGCCTACGATGAGCGCCGCCGCGGAGGTCTTGGAATCATTCGGCATCGGTTGCGAGGTCACGGTGATCTCTGCTCATCGAACGCCCGATCGCATGAACGATTACGCCAAGAGCGCGCACACGCGCGGTATTCGAGCCATTATCGCTGGCGCCGGCGGCGCCGCGCATCTTCCCGGAATGGTGGCCGCCATGACTCCGCTCCCCGTCATCGGTGTTCCTGTGCCGCTGAAGTACCTCGACGGCATGGACTCCCTCCTCTCCATCGTTCAAATGCCCAAGGGCGTTCCCGTGGCCACCGTCGCCATCGGGAACAGCGCCAACGCCGGACTCATCGCCGCCCGCATCGTCTCCGCGTACGAGCCCACCGTTCTGTCTAAGATGTTAGCCTACCAGGAAGACATGGAGAACGTGGTGTTGAACAAGGCGAGTAAGCTCGAAGACCTCGGCTACCGAGCCTACCTCGACCAAATGTAATCAACCTTTGACAGAGCGTTGAAACCAAAACAAACCTCACCGCGTGTAACGCGTGTAACGCTCCTTCACCACACTACGCGTCGTTCGTTCGTCGCTCATAGACCGGCTTCGATCACACAGAGGTCGGTAGAGAGGCACGACGTTTCGGACACTCGCGCGCGCGTCCACGCTCGCGCGTCGCGCGCGAAGCGAGCGCACAATGCATCTCTCGAGCGCCGCCGCCGCGTCGAGGACACCGTCCAATGTGACTTTGAGGACGCATCACGCGACGGTACGCGCGTCAAGTGGGGCTACGCGATCGTGGATGCGCGTAAATACGTGTTTAGTGTCTTCTAGCGGGGTTTTAGGACGTAGATGGACGATCAGAGCGCGATCGACGAGCGAAGAGGGCGAGCTCGGCGCATTCGAGGCGCTCCCGGGCGTGCAGACGACGACGACGTGGGGGGGGGATTGGGCCGAGTTTGTGGTGTTCATGGCGCGATTGCGCGAGTTAGGGTACACTGGCGTAGCTGAAGAGGTGGTGAGCGTGCGAGAGGAGGAGTCGAGCGCACCGGAGTGGGCGAGACCGGTCGCAAAGCCGGCGGAGGCGGCGGAGGCGGAGGAAGAGAGCGAATTTGAGGATTTGACGCCGACGGACGCGGGAGAGATCAAGCGATTGGTCTTAGCGTTCGCTCGAGATCGACCTGATTTGTTCGCTCGCTTGCCCGATCGATTGGTGTATCAACTGATCGATTGGCCATTGCCACGAAGGTTGAATAATCGCAAGCTAAACGCAGGATTGCAGCGTTTGCGAGCGGCGATGGATGTGGACGTCTCGCATCTTCGCGGGAAGTGTTCGGCGTGCGATAAGATTCAAGAGCGACAGGTGAATCCGGCTTTGAAGCTCTCAGACGTCTTACGCGTGCTCTTAGTTCTTAACGAGATCGAGGATCCGAATGAGTTCGCTGAGCTCCCGCCCAAGGCGGTGGCGTCCGAGTGCGTGGTGCGTCTGATTAAGATGGCGGATTCTCCCAAGCCGGCTCCCGAGGACATGCCCGTGGACACGTCCACAGTTTCACTAAAACCGAGGGACGATCGTCGACGCGATGACCGTGGGTCTTTCGACCGGCGACCGAGGGGTAGCTCTGAGGGCGGTCGAGGCCGCGGTTACGGGCGCAATTTCGGTGATGACCGTCGCGGCTTCGATCGACGCGACGACCGTCGCGGCTTCGATCGACGCGATGATCGCGGTCGATACGGTGATCAAGAGGACTCTGGCTACCGCAGGCCCGAACGTCCTGAGTTTGGCGCTCGATGGGGCGACGAAGACAGAGGTGGCCGCGGACGCTCTCGCGATTTCGGTGGAGGTGGTCGAGGACGCGGTCGAGATTTTGACGGTCGCGGTCGCGGACGTCGAGATGATTACGACAATCGTCGAAGCTTCGATCGACGCGATGATCGGGGTAGATCCGGTGATCGAGAGGAATCCGGGTACGGAAGGCGCGAGCGCTCCGAATTCGGCTCTCAATGGGGAGATGAAGGCAAACGAGGCGATTTGGGGAGAGAGCGCGACTTTGGCGGTCGCGGTCGCGGTCGTGGTCGCGATTTCGGCGGTCGCGATTTCGGCGGTCGCGGACGCGGTCGTGGACGTCGGGATGACTTCAACGACCGTCGAGACTTCGAGCGACGCGATGACCGCGGGCGCTTCGACGACAGAGACGACTCAAGATCTCGAGAGTTTGGCGCTCGATGGAGCGACGACGGTGGGCGAGGCGGGCGAGGCGGCCGAGGTTCGAGAGATCGTGATTTCAGCGACCGACCGCCTCGACGTTCGTTTGACCGGGACGAACGACGACCGTCGTACGACTTTGAAGGTAACCGTGATCGTCCAAATCGTCCGAGTTTCGATGATCGTCGAGACCGAAGGGACTCCCCGCCGAGATTCGAGCGCTCTGACGACTCTCGACCGCGCCGTCCTGCCCGCGACTATCGCCGCCCCGACGACGTCCAACTCTGGCGCGCCGATACTCCCACCAACGATGACAACGATTGGTGATACTCTGGCGACGTCTCGTCCGCGTGCGTCACGCGTGACGCACATTTTTCTCTTTGTAAATTTCTCTTCGCTCGCGAATGACTCCAGACACCCAGGGCGCGTCCTCGATGGCCAGTCACCGACGCACGCGCCCCGCTCGAGCGCGCCTCGACGTGCTCACGCGACGATGACCGCGATCGCGCGCGACGTTCGCGCCCCGCGCTCGCGCGCGTCGTCGTCGTCGACCGCCGGTTCGAGTTCTCGACCGTCGACGTCAGCGTTTCAGACGAAACGTCACGCGCGCGTCGTTCGCTGTCGCGTCGCCGACGACGTACCGTCGGCGTACGTGCCGTCGGCGATGGATACCTCCGCGCTCGCGGCGAACGGAGTGGTGCTCGTGGCGGTCGGCGCGATGGTGGCGTACTGGTGGTTCGGATTGGTCCCGGACGCGCGCGTGAGACTCGCGAGGGACAAGAAGGCTGGGACGTTGCGAAAGTACCTCGAGGAGCTGAAGGAAGACGACGAGCGAGGATTAGAGCGATGGTTTTACTCGGAGTGGTTGCGAAAGGTGGACCCGGAGACGAAGTTTTTGTTGCGAGAAGAGGCGCCGGTGAGCGAAAACGAGACGGATTTAGAACGAGTGACGCGACTGGCCAAAAAGACGCCGAAATTTTGGAGCTTGGATAATCCTGTGCTCGTCGGCACGGCGTTGACCATTGGAGTGGCTGCGCTTACGAGCGGGACGGCACCTTAGATACACACATAGCTTTTCAATTACACAACACTCTTATCTATTGATTGTACTGTCGCTTCAACGCTTTCTCCTCTGCCAGAGTGAGTTGACGATTCGTCCCGGCCAAAGCTTCCGTCGTCCCTTCCAGTTGGCGCGTGTCGTAGTCCATGCCGATGGCGTACACGGGATCAGCGTCCACGTCGATTTCAACGAGATCGCCTGCTCTCGTGAGCAGTTTTGTGCAATCCGGAGAGAGGCCTCGCAGAGTGAGCTTCTTGCCCAGACTGCGATATTTGTCAGACAACTCGTCGATGGCCGTCAGCGCCGAGCTATCCCAAACCTTGCTCTGGGCGAAGTCCAAGATGACGCGATTGGCCGACTCATTTCGAGGATCAAGCTTCTCCGTGAAACTTTGTACCGACCCGAAGAAGAGCGGTCCGGAGAGTTCGCAGAGAGCCTCCGAGTTATTCACTCCGCGGATCTCTGAGCGCGAGACGATGATTCGTTGCGATGACTTCCACGCGAATCCGAGGGCGGACAGTACGACGCCTGCAAACACGGCCACGGCCAGATTCGTGGCCACCGTGACGCCGGTGACGAGGGCGAGGACGACGGCGTCCGTCTTTGGAATCTTTTGAATGCGTGAGAAGGATGTCCAATCGAAAATGTCTAGCACGAGGCAAAGCATCGTGCCCGTCAGCGCCGCCATGGGAATACGCTCGATGAAGGAGGCACCGAACGAGACGTAACTCAAAATTGCCAGCGCGCACGTGACGCCTGCGACTCGCGTTCGACCGCCAGAGTTGACGTTGATCATCGATTGTCCAATCATGGCGCATCCGCCCATGGCGCCGAAAGCACCGTTCACCAAGTTACCAACGCCCTGCGCAATACACTCGGTGTGCGTCGCCGTGCGCTTTTCAGTCACGTCGTCCACGAGCTGCTGCGTAAGAAGAGTCTCGATCAGCCCAACTGCGGCGACGGAGAGCGCGTACGGCGCGATGACGGTTAACGTCTCGAAAGTGAGCGGGACGTTCGGCAAGTGTAACGACGGCAACGATCCTGAGACCGGGGCGACGTCTCCAACGGTCTTCGTCGAAATCTTCAGCGCATTCGTCAGCGTCGCGCACGACGCGATGGCCAAAAGAGGCGCAGGGATGGCTTTCGGGACGAAAGACAGCTTTGGAATGATACGGATCAAAGCCATCGTGAGCGCGGTGAGTCCCGCCGTCGTCGCCAGAGAGCTCCCGCTCAATCCCGAGAACGTCTCCAACTGCGACATCCCGATCACAATCGCCAATCCATTCACGAACCCGATCATGCACGGTTGCGGGACGAGTCGAATGAATTTTCCGAGTCTCGCCGCGCCGCACGCGCATTGCATCGCCCCCACGAGCGTCACGGCGGCGAACAAATACTCAACCCCGTGACTCGCCACCAACGGCGCGAACACCACCGCGGTCGCTCCCGCGGCGCCCGAAATAACCCCCGGTTGCGCCCCCAACAGCGCCGTGCACAGTCCCATCAACGCCGCCGCGTGCAGACCGACGATCGGGCTCACGCCCGCGACGAACGTAAACGCGAGCGACTCCGGGACCATGGCCAGGGAGACCGTGATCCCGCTCAGGACCTGCGAGAGCGCGCCCGCGCGCTCCCCCACCCGCGCCGTCGTCGCCGTCGCGCGCGTCACCGTTCGCCCGCGTCGCGCGCGCGTCGTTCCATCGCACCATGATGTCAACATCACGACGCGTTCGCTCGCTCTCACGCGCCGCACCGCGCCCGCGCGCGCGCGCGGTGGCACCGCGCGCGTCGTCCCATCGCCCACCGAAGCGCGCGTCACCGCGCGCGTCGCCATCGCGCGTCGACGGGTCGCGCATCGCGATGGGCGTCGACGCGCGTGGGTGCGTGTCACGTCGTGTGGGCGAACAGTATGATTTCACGACGACCACGACGCCCATCGCGCGACACCACCGCGCCCGCGCCCGCGCCGCGCCGCGCACGTCGACGCGACGACGGACGAGCGAGGGAGACGCGAGCGATGCCGCGCGCGATGGGGCTCGCGCCCGTGACCGCGCGCGCGTGGACGCGCGCGCGAGAGACGGCGGCGCATCGTGGACGGGGCGGCGGCGGCGGCGGCGGCGTTCGCGCGGCGCGCGCGGGCGCGCGAGCGAGCGCGTCGGCGAACGAGCGAGAGATTCTGCGAGAGACGACGAAGAAGATTCGGGAGTGCGCGAAACGGGGGGCGGCGAGCGCGGCGGTGGACCTGTTGGTGTCGCTGAACGGATTGGGGGCGACGCCGGACGCGCGGGCGACGAGCGCGACGCTCACGGCGTGCGTGAACGGACGCGACGTTGAACTGGCGCGACGGGTGTACGATGAGATTTTTGAGAAAGGGGTCGCGGTGCCGGATGAAGTGGCGGTGGCGGAGATGGCGAAGGGGTACCTCAGTCTGGATCCGCCGAGCTGGGGACAGGCGATGTCCGTCGTGAACGGGGCGAAGGATAGGCACGGGATCGAGCTCACGAGCGTGACGTACAACGCGTTGCTGAGCTGCTGCACGGCGACGAATGATCTCGCGAGGGCGGAGGAGATCGTCGATCGCATGGTTGACGAGGGCGTCGCGCCGGATATGTGGACGGTTTCGGCGGTGCAAAAGCGTCGCTCGATTCGCGCCTACGTGAAGAAGATGCTGCTCGTCTAGAGGAGAAAATCGCTGTGTTTTCCTGGTTATTTTTAACGCCTACGCGCTCGTGTCGCGTCGCTGTAAAAGTACATCAAAATCAATCGAAAGAATCATCGCCTCATCGCAGCTTGTTCCCGGTGCCCTTGAAGGCTTCAAACGAGGACGTCGGCTTGGCGTCGCTCTTTTCGGGCGCATCGTCTTTTTTCGCCGCCGCCGCCTTTTCCTTCTTGCGCGCGATTGCGGCCGCGCGCGCGCCGCCGAAAACAACCTTGCCGCTGCGCTTGCGGTCGATGTCGCCGTCCGGATTGGGCTGCTCGGGTTCCTTGCTCGTCTCTCCGCCGAGGACGCCGCCCTGACGAAGTTGTTGCCACTCCTTGGTCACGCGAAGCGACGTCGTGGGAATCTCCACCTCCACCGGAGCGATCTCGGAGATAGACTTGCCGTCCAATCGGCGTCCACCGCCCGCGAACGCCAGGAAAGTCTTTGTCTTTGGTTCCACGCTCGTCTCAGCGCCCGACGTGGACGCGCCGGCGTCGTCACCCGCGACTTCCTCCTTCTTCGGCGCGTTGATCGCCCCGGAGTTTGTATCCTCAAATTTCGTGTTATCGGGACCGTAAGGGTCGACGTAATCCAACGGAGGCGCGAAATCGACCTCGCAATCGGTGTCCACGACTCCGATGGCGTCTCCCGGTTTTGCCTCCACCACATCCATGTAATACTTCTTGTTATTGTAATGAATAACGAACGTATCCCCGACCGTGAGACAGGTGTAATTCCTCAACGTCATCTCCAACACCGCCTTCGGGTTCGAGATGTCCAAGAAATCCTTCGTCTGCGGCTGTAATTTCACGTACGTACCCTTCGGCGGCGACGCGTACGTAAACTTCACCACGTCCCCCTCCTCCAGTAACAAATTTTGCATCATCCAGTACGGCAGGTACACCACGCCCTCGTCCGCGACGAACTCAAGCACCCCACAGTGCGTCTTCCGTCCACGCTTCGCGTTCTCAACCTCGAACGTCATCGGGAACTCATCGATCTGCATTCGAGTCAACCGCTCCAGCGCGCTCGGGGGCATGATCGCCTTGTCTCCGAGCTCCACCTGCGGGCGGTCGATGAAGCTCACGGGGTAGACGCGATAACTCGCGGTGAATCCCCTCGGGGCGCCGAATCGTCCGAACATCGCGCGAGATCGAGCGGCGAGCGGCGAGGGATGACGTTTCTTCGCGCGTCGCGTCTCGGGGTGGGTTCTCTAAACCCTATCCCTAAACCCTGGTTTTAGGGGTTTAGACGACCACCCCGATTCGCTCCATTCTCCGCTCGCCGGTCGCTCGCGCGTCGCTCGCGTCCGCGTCGTCTCCGAGGCGTCGACGCGCGCGCGTTTCATCGCACAGCGCGTGCGAGCTCAGGCTCGTAACACGCTTCACGCGGTGCGACCGAAAGACGTCGAGACGAGGTCACATTGCGCGCCATGCCACCGCGAAAGAAATCTTCGAGCGCGCAAACGACGAGCGCGTCGACGCAGAGCGGTGGAGCGACGTTCGAGATGCGCGCGTCGACGCGCGTCGATGCCTCGCGAAAGGTTTCGGCGTTCGAGGAGTCGTCGGACGAAGAGGAGGCGAGCGGGACGACGAGACGCGCGAAGCCGCCGACGGCGGATTCCGACTCGGACGAGCGAAGAGCGAACGAGAGCGAGAGCGACCGAGGTGGACGAGCGAAGCGACGACGAACGACGCGAAGGTCAGCGTCGCGGTCGATAAGTCCCGGTGCGGGCAAGAGAGGGGGTCGAGGGAGGAGCTCGTCTCGGGGACGGGCGACGGATGACGAAGAGGACCCGCTGGACGCGTTCATGGCGGAGAACGACGTCGCGATGGACGCGGACGTCGCGGAGACCGAACAGCGCGTCAAGGCGGAGCGAGAGAAGAGAGAGGAGAGGGAGAAGAAAGAAAGGGAGGAGAAGGCTGAGGCCGAGAAGGGCGTCGAGGCGATGGAGGTATCGGAGGAGGATGCGTTGCTGGCTTCGTTCGCGGCGGCGGCCAAGGCTGCGGCAGCCCGCGTGGCGGCGACGATCACGAACGGTGCGTCGACGTCAGGGCAGACTTCGACTCCAATTGCGCTCGGAGCGAATAAGTCGCTCATCGCGAGCATCGCTCGTCCCGTGGTGCCGTCGCAGCGCGCGGCGTACGTTCCGGTGAAAAAGGCGAGGCGCGCGACCAAGCGCGCTCGAGCGCTCGATGACGTCTTCGAACAGAGCGACGACGAGGGCGAAAACGATAGCACCGTGAAAAAAGATGCAGCCGACGGTGATGTGGCGAAAGCGAGTGAAAACGCGGACGAAGTCGCCGCGGAGGAGGACATCGATGACGACGACGACGAAGCCTGGGCGCAAAGGCAGCAAGCCAAGCTCAGCAAGACGGAGAAGCTCGGCAAGGTCAATCACGACGAAATCGATTACGAGCCGGTGAAGAAGGATTTTTACATTGAATCGAAAGAGATTTCTTCCATGACCAAGGCGCAAACGCGTGCACTTCGAGCGGAATTGGATGGGATTAAGTGTCGAGGGAAGAAAGTTCCCAAACCCATCAAGACGTGGGCGCACGCAGGTCTGAGCGGACGCATACACGAGCTCATCCGACGCTGTGGCTTCGAGAAGCCGATGCCAATTCAAGCTCAAGCGCTGCCGGTGATTATGTCCGGGCGCGATTGCATCGGGATCGCCAAAACGGGGAGTGGGAAAACCCTGGCGTACATCCTACCGATGTTGCGACACATCAACGCGCAGGAACCGCTCAAGAATGGTGACGGTCCAATTGGTATGATCATGGGACCGACCCGCGAGCTCGTTACGCAAATCGGAAAAGAAGCGAAGCGCTACGGCAAAGCGTTGGGGTTCAACGCCGTCAGTGTGTACGGTGGCTCGGGAATTGCGGCGCAAATTGGCGAATTGAAGCGAGGCGCGGAGATTGTCGCGTGCACGCCCGGTCGTATGATCGACATCCTGACGACGGGCGGCGGCAAGATCACGAATCTTCGCCGCGTGACGTACATAGTCCTCGATGAGGCGGACAGAATGTTCGACATGGGTTTCGAACCTCAGATCACGCGCATCTTGGCGAACCTCCGTCCCGATCGTCAAACTGTCATGTTCAGCGCGACGTTTCCGCACACGATGGAAGCGCTCGCGCGCGCCGCTCTGGAAAATCCAGTCGAGATTCAAATTGGCGGGAAATCCGTCGTGAACTCGGACATCGATCAGGTCGTGGAGATTCGTCCCGAGGAGGACCGCTTCCTTCGCGTCCTCGAGCTCCTGGGAGAGTGGTGCGAGCGCGGGAAGATTATCATTTTCGTCGCGAGCCAGGATAAAGCCGACTCGACGTTCAAGGAATTGCTCAAGAGCGGCTATCCGTGTCTCAGCTTGCATGGGAGTAAAGAACAGAGCGATCGCCACAGCACAATCTCGGACTTCAAGTCTGACGTCTGTAACATTCTCGTTGCTACTTCGGTCGCCGCTCGTGGCCTTGACGTGAAGGATCTGAGACTTGTCATCAACTACGACACACCGAACCACTTGGAGGACTATGTGCATCGCGTCGGACGCACCGGTCGCGCTGGACAAAAGGGAACCGCGGTGACCTTTATTTCGGAGGATGAGGAGAAGTTCGCGCCGGATTTAGTCAAGGCACTGAAGGATTCGAAGCAAACTGTGCCGCGAGACGTCCAGAGGCTCGCGGATGAGTTCACGCGCAAGCGAAAGGAGGGTCTCGTTGGAGCTGCTGGTTCCGGTTTCGGCGGGTCGGGCTTCAAGTTTGATCAAGGCGAACATGATGCGCTCAAGAAGCAGAAGCGCGATGCTGCTCGCGCGGCGGGTCTGGAAATCGACGACAGTGAGAGCGACAGTGAAGAAGAGCCCGTCTTCGGCGGCGATGCAGGCGAGGATGAGGGCCCAATTTACGCCTCAGTGGGTCCGTCTGGGCAGGCGGCGGCGCAAGCGCAAGCGGCAGCGGCGCAAGCTACGGCTACCGTACAAGCGGCGGGCGCAGTGCCCGCAAATGGAGCACCGCAACAGCAGCAACCCTCGAACGCGCTCGCCACCGCAGGCGCTCACGCGGGTATGACGCCTGCGCAAATCGCTCAGGCGGCGGCGCAATCCGTCTTTGCCAAGATGAAGGCACCAAAAACGGGCGGAATCAGACAGACCAATCCGGGTGGTGCTCAGTCGCAAGCCGTCGCCGGGTCTCGCGGGGGCGTGGACAAAGCGATCGCTCTCGCGCAAAGTTATGCTCTCGCGCACGGAGTTAGTGAGGGCACCGCGAGGGCGGCGGCGCTCGCGGCGGCGCTCAATGCACAGCACGCCAAGCCCACGGCGTCATCCGCTGCCACTGGATCTCACTTTGAGACGGAGCTCGAGATCAATGATTTCCCCCAATTCGCGCGATATAAGGTTACGCAAAAAGAAACTATTGCGCAAATCATGGAGATGACAGGCGCCGCGGTCACAGCCAAGGGTCAGTACGCCCAGCCCGGGCGTCCGCTCGCGCCGGGCGATAGAAAACTCTACCTTCTCATCGAAGGTCCTTCCGAGCGCGTTGTCAAGGAGGGCAAAAACTACGTGAAGCAAATCATCGAGCAAGCCATAGCCAAACAGGCATTGCCAGGTGGGGGACAACCACAAGGTAGATATCGCGTATAGTCGTAGATCGACTGAAATAATAAGCAGTCTGACTTCAAAGAATGCCGTGCGGCCTCAAATTCAACAACACTACCGACACGACTCTAACGCATTGGTGCGGGAAAAGAGATGAAGTAACCATCTCACGCGATTGATTCGTGGTCGTTTCGGCGCCGAGTTAGCGCGAAATCTTGAAACTCTGCGTCACTTCGTGATCAGTGATCGATGATTGGGATCTTCATTCTCGGCGGCGCTTTCTCCTTCTCAGGCGGAGGCTGGCGCTTGATCGAAATCGTCAACTCTCCGTTCACCAATCGACACTGGATCGCTTGATCGTTTCCGGCATCGAGAGCGACGTCCTTGGGGAGTGGAAAAGAGCGATCCATCTTGCCGTAGAACCGTTCGTACGCGACCCATTTTCCGCTTTCGTCCTGATCCTGCTCCTCTGAGCGATGCTCGCGTCGGGCGGTGATGTGCAAAATCTTCGTCATCTCGTCGACGTCTTCGACCTCGACCGTGACGTCCTTCATCGACAAACCGGGAAGATCCGCGTGAATCAGGTACTTGTCCTTCTTCATGATGACGTCTGTGAACGAAAATCGAAATGTCAGTATCGCGTCTCGTCTCGTCTCGTCGTCAACATCGAGCGCGATTAAATCCGCGTTTGCGCGCGACAATGACGCACCCATGGGAAAGTTGAGAATCTGCTGCGGTACACCCTCGGTATGATCGCGATGCATTCTGATCGTAAACGGATCCAGCGTCTCGAACGCGCCGCCCATGAGATCGTCCATCATGTTGATCAACTGTCGCTGGTTTTGCGCCGCGAACGGTTGCAGCGCGTTGAGCATGGATGGGAACGACATCGGCGCCGACATCGCGCGCTGTCTCTGCAACGACGGTGGTTCCTGTTGCGACGACGAAAGTTTCTCTCGCTGCATCTGCGATCCTTGTCCTTGCTGCGGCTGCGATTCAGCCTGCGACGCGCGCGTGATTGAAAATCTCTGCCGTCGACTGCGAACCGGCGAAACGACGACTCGCTTCGACAGCGTCGCACGCGCCACGCTCGTGAGCATCGCGTTCGTTTGAGTGCGTCGAGTGAAAATTCTTCTATCCGAAATCGTCGTCAACGACGAGGTCGACGCGTCGGCGTGTGTCCCCACGACCGCGTTTGCACCGCGCTCTCGTCTCGTCGCGTCGATTGCTCTTCTCGCGATTCGTGAAAAGCTAACACTCTTCACTTCGGGACGCCCCGCGCGGACGCGGCGCGCTTCACGGAGACGCGTCACGATCGATGACATCGATCGACCGCGTTTCCGACGCTCGACCGTCGCGCGAGAAGTCGACATCAACGAGCGCGAGCGCGAATGCGCTGGAGTGGATGAAGAGAGCGGAATCGATCATCGTCGACCGCGCCGTCGCTCGCTCGCGCGCGGACGTCGCGAACGTCGCGTGCGGATCGGTGGTGTTTGGGATGGCGAAACCCGGAGAGGACGGCGTGGAGGGGAGCGCGCGGAACGAGACGCGGACGATGGATGACGCGGACGTCCCGGAGATGATGGAGACGGGCGGGACGGACGCGGGAAGAGCGCGGAGCGGGTCCGAGAGCGAATCCTCGGACGCGGAGACGGACGCGGAGACGGCTGACGAAGAGTTTCGAGTGGGCGTGCTCGCGCTGAGGAGTGGGGACGTGGAGGAGGCGTTGAGGCGATTCACGCGGGCGGCGGCGGCGCTGCCGCGCGGAGAGACGGCGGCGCGGGAGAAACTGTCGAACACGATCGCGCAGACCAGGGCTCTGCTCGAACAGGAAGAATGGGAAGACGATAAGGAAGAGGATGAACTCGATGAGAACGTCACGAGCGAGGAATTTTCTCGGGAACAGGATGGTGATGAACGCGCGGAGAACGCGCCGCACGATTTCGCGATTGAAGGATGTTCGGACGACGACGAGTTCCACGACGCGAGCGATGTGGGCGGCGCCCCTTCGGACGGGGGATGGAGCGAGACCGACGCTAGTCTCGCGGAAGACGCGTACCGAACCGCGGTATGGCTGTGGAAATCCGCCGCCGAGGAGGATCGACCGGCAGATGTGGCAATGATCGTCGACTTACTTGAAAGAGCTCGGCAGTTCTGTCCGCCGTCACGCACCGACGCGATCGATCGCATAGATGCGCTCCTAGAGCGTGTTCGAGACTAGAATTTAGGAGTAGTAGTGGTAAAGATACAGGTAACGGTATTATTGTCAAATGGTCATTTTGCTATTCGCTCTTGACATGTCAATCGCGTCGATAGAGACTCGTCGATTCGCTTCGTCAGAGCCGTTCCTTTGCTGCGCCGCATCCGCTTGACCTTTCGGTGCCTTAAGTCCCGCCTTCGGCTTTGCCTTACTCGCTGCCTTCGGTTTCACTTTGGGCTTCTGAGACCCACCGTCCGATGAAAGATCAGTTGTAGATGAGTCTCGCGACGTCTCCTTCAACGTTGGTTTCGCCTTCGGCTTCTCTGAACCTTCGCTCACTCTCATCGCTTCGGAGCTCGAAACATTCCCGGAAGATGGCACTTTTTGGACCTTTTTCTTCTTCGCGGCGTTCTTGCTCGGCGTAGTCTTCTCAGAGATTGAAAGCTTTGTCATGTCTGGCGACGCATGTGGTTTTGGTGGAAGCGGTGGTGGTTTACCAGAAGGCAGTGGCGGCTGCACTCCCGGCGGCATGCCCTGTGGCAACGGTGGTGGCGGCATCGGTGGTAACGGTGGCGGCTTGCCCGGTGGAATAGGTGGTTGCGCCCTGGATAAATTTGGAGGAGGATGGGGCGACGGTGGCGGCGGATTTGGAGGAGCCAAGGACAGCCCTTTCGCCGCGCTTGGCGGTAATTGAGGTGACGGCGGAGTCTTCGGAGAGACCTTTGGCAATGTCTTACCCTCCGCCTTGTTGTTGCGCAGTTTCGGCTCCGGAATGGCTCTTGGCTCGTCTTGGCTCCTCCTGGCGATGGGAACCGCCTTAGGCGCAGGAGTGGCCTTTGGAGACGTAATCGACGCCTTTTCGGGGCGTTTCTTCACTCCACCGATCGGTTCCGGCGGCGTCCACAACTTTTTCTCTTCCCCTTCGGCGCGCTTGGGCTGCTTCAGGTGGTCTGGAAGTTTGGCACTGTTGAAGTGACCCATCTCTCGCTTTGGTTTCGGTTGGACGGGGGAGGTGCCCTTGCGAGGCGCCGGAACCTGATTCGTCCCCCGCTCAGAGCTCCGGGCGTCCTGCTGCTGCTGCAGCCACGAAGGGATTTCACCGAAATCGTCTTCTTCCTGACCCCACTCGTAGTCTCCGTGCGGGATGTGTAACTTGTCCAGGGCACCCTCGGCGGTGCGTTTAACGTCCACGCTCTGCCGAGCGCGCGGCGGCGGCGAAGGTTCTACCGGTTTCAACGGTTCCGGTTCCTCTCGACGTCGCCATGTCTTCTCTCGATCCGCGCTGAGACGTCCTCCTCTGGGAAATCCATCGTCCCGATCGCGAAACCCGTACCCGTTACGCTCGCTCCGCCAACTTCCGACGTCGGCTCCGCCGCGCGAGTCGTAGCTCCTCCTTCGATCGAGATGATCCTCCCCCCCTCTCCCGTAATCGTCACCGTACCCCCGACGATCGAACGAGCGCCGATCTCGATCATCATCGCGTCCGTCCCACCCCCTCGCGTCCTCGTACCGCGCGCTCGGTTTCCCGCCCGCGTCGCTCGTCCCGCGTCCCCAGCAATCGCGCCCACGCTCTCCCTCCGAGCCCGCGTCCACGCGTCCGAGCGAGACAAACCTCCCCACCTTCCCTCCTCCCGCGATGGGTCTGCGTTTATCGAACACCGCGTCGACGGTCAGTCCGCGCGTCTCGTCGCGCGTCGAAATTCAATTCCACCAATCATCCGCGTCCCCCCTCCCACGCCTCGCCCACGTCTCCCCTCCCCGTCGCCGCGTCTTCCCCGCGACGAACACGACATCACGCGTCGACACCGACGCGTTCGCTCGCGCAGCGCGCCCACGCGCGCGCGGCACGCGCGGAATTCCCCACGCACCGCATTCGCGTTGATTGCGATTCACCACGAAATCACCCCGCCCCGCCTCGCTACGCGCGCGTTCGCGTCCACCTCCCCGCGGGCGTCTCGCACGCGTCGCCCCGCGCGTCTTCCCGCGCGTGCGCGATCGCGCGCCGACGTCCGAGGCGTCGACGCGTCGAGATGAATGATGATGATGACATTCATGCATTCAAACGACATCCCCATCGCGCGACGCATCGCCGCGAACATGCCCCGCGCCGCGCCCGCGCCCGTCGCCGTCGCCCGAGCGCTCGGTCGCGCGCCGTCCGGGCGCGGCGCGCGCGCGATCGCTCGAGCGACGGCGCGCGTCGGGGTCATCGGCGCGGATTCATCCACCGGTCGCGCGCTCGCGGGACTCCTCGCGCGCGCGCTGGGCGGCGCCAACGTCGCGCTCGTCGTCGACGACGCGACGGCGTTCGAGATGACGTGCGCGGAGTTCCCGGAGACGGTGTTCGAACGACGGTTCGGGACGACGATTGGGGAATTTGAATCGATCGCGATCGCGAACGCGGCGAGCGACGACGCGACGCGAGCGGCGTTGGAGACGTGTGACGTCGTGATCGTGGCGCACGAGAGCGGACGGAAGGCGATGAAGGGGGCGGAGATGGTGCGCGCGTGGGCGAAGGGGGCGAAACGGGTGGTGTGCTTGTCGAGGGTTGGGGTGAATCGACGGACGCGGAGACCGTTCGACGGACAGAATAAACCGGCCAAGGCGGCGGTGTCGGTGGGTGGGATGTCGCTGCCGATCGGGGAACCCTTGGACGGGGGCGTCGGCGCGCTCGATGCGTTCGCGAAGGCGGAGGAGACGTTGCGAGCGGGACGGGCGACGCTCGGGTACGAACTCTCCATCGTGCGCTCGGGGCAGCTTCGCGGAAACGGACCGCTGCTGCTCGCCGATTACTCGGCGCGTCTCGTGGATAACCTGATGGACGTCAAGTATCAGGATATCTTCATCAACGTCGGTGATACCTCGGAGGGATACACGAAGAGACTGAATCTCGCGCAGTTCATCGCGCACGTCTCCACGACGCGCGCGGACGACGCGCCGGAGGACGTCGCGGTGCTCTCCGTCGTCACCGAGACGGGCATGTTCGGCGAGAAGACGCTCACCGAACCCACCGACAGAGAGCGTCGCAAGGGATACGACATGGCTAAAGGTAAGATCCCGCCGCCGGTCTCCACCGACGTCATCGACCGACTGTTAGACGAAGCCATCGCGGCTGGCCCGTAGCGCGGCTCTCGTCGCGGCGTTGAAAAAAAAAAACTAGGCACCCTCACGTTCTCCGCGCGACGCCGAATCGACGAAACATCGCGAAACCGATGCCAACTCTGAGTCGCGCGGCGATTGATATACACGCTATTACATCACTATTTATCCGACTCGTCCGAGTCCGATCCCAAAACCGAGTCCAGCATGCTCTTCTTTGGCTTTTTTGGCGGCGCGTCTGGTTTCTTCTTCGCGGCGATTGTCGAGCGAACCGCGTCGGAGATTTCCACCCCCTTCGCCGCGCTCTCGTCGCGCAAGCGCTTCAACGTGTCGTGTTGAGTCTCATTTCTCCTCGCCTCCGCCGTCGCGCGCGCCTTCGTCGCGGCCTCGACGCGCGCCTTTGCGGCGACCCCCACGAGCGTGGAGACGTCGCACGCCCCTCGAACGACTCCGCACGCCAGTACGGTGACGTCGCGCGGCGCCATGACCCCTCGATCGCGATGCGTTATCGCGCGTAAAATCTCCAACCCACTCACCACCCGCCCGACGCACTGCGAAGAGGCATCCAAGGAGGCGCAATTCGCCGTAGCGATTGAAAACTCTCCGCTCGTTCGATCCACGCCCACGCTCGCCGCTCCGTGCGTCAGATCCCCCTCCACCTCCACCACCGACGTCTCGGACACACCTCTCGCACCAAAAACCACTCGCAATTCATCATCCACCCGCGTCATCGCGCACGACGATCCGTACGCCACGCCATCCTCGTCTCCCGCCTCCCGCTCGAGCCGTCGAGCGAATCGCGCGCACGCCATCGGCGCCACATCCTCCAACAGCTCGATCACGATCGACCCCTTCAGCGCGCCATCGATCGCGACGTCCACGTACGCCTTCCCTCGCGTCGCCACGCCCGCGCGCTGCCGCTTCTCGCGCCGTCGTCGCGCGTCGTCCGCCCTCGACGCCGCCTCGAGCGCCGCGAGCTCGGGATGGGTCCCAGTCACCCTGAACGTCTCCATGCGCGCCCGGCGCTCGCGCGCCGTCACCGTCTCGCGCCCGCGTCCGCGCTCGCCCTTCGCCACGGGATCGAACTTCGTCATCGTCCCCGTCGCGCGATGACGACGCGATGGGTCATCGACGAACACCGCGATGGGGATGCATGAACGCGCACACGACCACGCGCGAGGCGCGGCGACGGTCGACGACGGTCGACGACGCCGCGGATGATTTTTCGCCACGCAATGCGCGCGCGCGCACCGAGCGCGCGTCGAGCGGTGCGCGCGCACGCGCGGGATAAATCGAAGCGGAAGAATGCGCGAGCGGCGGAACAGAAGCGATCGATCGCCGAGCGCGAGCGCGCGCGGCGTGAACGCTCGAGCGCGAGCGCGGCGGAGGACGACGAGGACGACGCTCGAGGCGGGGGCGAGGGCGTGGGGTCGAGGGGGGCGTCGAACGCGTACGCGTTCAAGGCTTTGGAACTCGCGGGGTCGTACACGAAGGTCACGGGGAGGAAATTGTTGGAGGGTCGCTTCATGGTGCACGAGGCGGCGGTGGTGCTGTATAACGCGCCGTTCGCGTGCGCGAGTCACGATGCGGCGGATGTGTTCGATTACGGGAATAAGGCGGCGCTGGGGTTGTTTGAGTTGGCGTTTGATGACTTTGTGGGGATGAAGAGCACGAAGAGCGCGGATGAGGCGGACGCGGCGACGCAGGCCGAGAGAAGGGCGCTTTTGGACGAAGCGGCGGAAAAAGGGGTGATTGAGAATTACAGCGGCGTGCGAGTGAGCTCGACGGGGAGAAAGTTTCGAATCGAGGACGCCACGGTGTGGACCCTCGCGGCTGCAGACGGGGAGAAAATCGGGCAGGCGGTGCGGTTCGATCGAGTCGTCCGGCTGAACGACGACGGATCCGACGGTGACACCATCATCGTGAACGATCAAGGCGAGTGGGTGACGGAGGGCGAAGACGACGAAGCGGCCGCCGCCGAAGATGTGGACGTGGACAAGACCAAGGCGTGGATTTCGTCGCTCGAGGAATCCATCAAAGCCCAAGGCGACGCGATTCGCGCGCTCAAGGCCGAGGGCAAGACCAACGACGAAGCGGACGTGCAGGCCGCGGTCGAAATTCTTTTATCGCTCAAATCTGAGCTCGAAATCGAACAGGCCAAGATCGCGAACTAGCGCGCGCGACGACGACGACGACGACGATATTTTAATGGGATAAGACTCTTCGAGAAACGACGTAATTCAAAGTGAACGAGCCGTCGCCCGATTCCCAAACCTTTTCGGGTAAACTTCGTTACATCAGTATTACACGACCTCGCGCGTCGCCGTCTTCGCGCCGGCGCCTCCCATCCGCGCCAATCCTCGACGCGCGTCGTCGTCGTCGAGCGCTGACTAGGCGTCGTCGTTCACTTCGCTCGTCCGCGGCGTCGAGTCCGTCGACACCCGTCGTTCGTCCATCGACCGTCTCCGAATGAATTCACCGAGGTCTTTCTTACTGTCCTCGGTGTGATGTCTCGGGTTGTACATCTCCTCGATGTATCCCGGCAACGGCACGTCGCGCCGCGGGTTGGATTTCCCAAAGAAGAATCGCGCGAAAAAACCGTGCTTCTTCGGTTCTCCGTGCTCGCCGTGCGTCATGGTGCGTCCGCGTCGATGGTGTTGCGCGCGTGGTTTTATCTGCGTTCGTCGCGCGCGTCGTTCGGTGCCGAGCGCGTCGATCAGTGGCGTCGTCGTGCGCTCCATCGCTGCGCGGTGCCGTGCCTAGGTGGGTGCTGAGTCATCAGGGCGGGATGTGGGCGGTTCGGGCGCGCGCGCGTCGCGGAGCGATCGAACGACCGAGGGTCTCACGCGCGCACGCTCGGGATGGATGATTCGATTAAAAGCGACGTTTGATCACGGATCGGCCTCGATGGCGGCGATGGAGTCGGCTCTGAGCTTGGCGGACCATCGACGCCCGGCGCTCGCTTGGTGCACGAGAGAGAGCTTCTGCGACTTGGTGTACTCGGGGTGGATCACGAGCCACTTCGGGAAGTCGTGCTCGGGGATGAAGAATGCGTCAATGTAGGCGGTGACAAAGAGCCACTCGGTGGAGGTTCCGGAAGGGGCGAGCTTGGTGAACTCGGCGCGCAAGGTTTGGATGTCGAGCGACATGAGCGCGCGCCCGGCGTCCGTGCACTTCTTCACCCTGCTGAAGCCGTCGACGAGGACGTGCTCGAGCAAGCTCGCGGCTTGGCCCCAGAGCACGGCTAAGGCCTCGGGGGCGACGTCCGCGACGGCGAGTTTCGTGGTAAACTGCAAGAGCTCGGCCGATACGTCGTCTACCCATTTGCTCTGGCGTTTCGGCGCCTCGCGCAAGTTGTACTTGCCGGCGAACGTCGAGTTCACCAAGGCAAAGTTCGGATCGCCGTCCCCGATAGCCTCCGCACAAAAACCTATGTTCAAAAGTAATGAGGCGACGTTCTTGTACACATGCTCGCGCAAATCTTCCACAGCCGCGACGGTGTGCGAGTAAAAGCGATCCGCCGAGGCGGCATCCTTCAACGGAAGCGACCGCTTCACGCGAGACTTGATGCGCTTGAACTCGTCAGCAACGCGTGCGAGCGACTCTATCGCGATGCCTCGCTCTTTTAATCCGTATAAATTTCCGCTCGACAAGATGTCCTCGTCGCCTTGACTCGGCGCCGTCACACGAATCGCCATAACGCCACCCGAGTTCCCGAGTCTGGACAGTGTCCCACGAAGTCGTGGCGTCATATCGTAAGAGTCAGGAAGTAAACCTTCGGTACGACCGAACGCATTGAAAGTCTTCACGAGGGCTAGCTCGAAGAGCTGACAGATGCCATTGAAAATGACCGGCACGCTCGGACGCATCACTTGCATGAGCACGGTGTACTCGACGATGCCCTGAAGAATGTACAGCGATGACGCGGTGATTTTGACCCCCGCTCGGTCCAAACCGACGTCGTCTCCATCGCATGCGTGCTCATGCTCTCCGTTCGAGGCGAAATCCTCCGTCGATACGCTCGTAGACATATCGACAGCGTCGACGCCGTTGTCTGCGCGAGACGCTTCCGCGTTTGTTGCCACGGATTCATTGGACTGTCCCGTTGCAATGAAAGGATTCGGCTGATGAATGAACCTCACGAACGATTCCGAATCCAGGATCTGGTCCGAGTTGAACGTTGTGATGGCTGTGTCGCCTAAAGTCTTGCCAAGGCCGTTAATCGTCGCTTTCTTCCGCTGCATGGCGCTCCTCAGATCGTCTCGGACCCGTTTCACGGCATCCATCGATACGGGAATCCATCGCTCACTCTCAAAGATCGTCTTGGACGCGTCGAGTCTGGCGCTGTGAAGAGATTCAAAGTATCTATCACCGATTCGTTCCAGTTGCGCACGCAGCGTCTGCGATTCCTCGCCGCAGAAAGCCTCGGCGCACGTGATGAATACGCGACACAAATCGAAAACCTCTCGGAACGCCGCGTTACTCGGTGGGCCAGAGGACTGCAGCAACGCTGCGAGTCGAACGCTTGCCATTTCCACGATGGGCTTGCGATTTATTTGCAGCGCCGCGATAAGAGCGCTACATGTGTTGATCGCCTCAGCATTCGACAAATCGATGGTATCTTGCATCGCCGCCTGACACCAGGCCGTCATCCTGTATGACGATAAAAATATTTCATGCAAGGACTCGAGCGTCTTTCGCAGACATGGCACGAATTGCATCGATGAGAGCTGCGAACAGAGCTGCTTGTAACCCATCCTGCTCTTTCTCTTCGCTTCGATCTCTTCATCTTGCGCCAGCATGGCATGCAGGCGCAACATTCCCTCTGTTTGGACTTCCACCGCCTTGAGGAACGCGTCCTGAATCTTATCGGCCAAGTGCTTCACCTCGTGACCGAGTTTCGGATACTGTTCGTAAAGCTTTGCAAACTTTTCCGCGTCAAACGTGCCGCACAAATCAATCAATACGTTATCAACACACGTCGCGAGCTCCCATCGTAGAGCGACGAAGTCTTCTCGGAGCGTGTACGTGCATTTCAACCCATGCATACCCTCTAAAATACTCCAAGCCTTGGAGTACAACGTCATGGCCTCTGCATAATCTGATGCGTCTAATCGAGAGCGAATTTTTATCTCGCACGTCTGACAGAACTTTATGTCCTCCAGAATCCGAAGCGTCTCGATAATCGAACCCTTCGTCGTGTGCGAGCCTTGTACTCGTAGCGCACTCTTCACGTCCGATCCCACGCGCTGGAGCGAGCGTCGAGAATTCTTCAACAACACTCCCGCGGCTTCAAGCGTATCGTAAATCTTTGTGATGTTCTCCATGCCCTTCTCAAAATCTTCGCCGTGCGCCATGATCTCTCTATTCAGCGCCGAAGATACTCTATCAGCAAGCTCGGATAATCTCTCTTCCTCCTTACTCAGGTCCTCCACCGTGAAATCTGCGCCTAGGCGTCGCAATGAGACCAACACGGGATCGAATGTCGGCTCGCTCGTCGACGGTTCGTCAAAGTACCCGCGCTCGACTCCAGCGACGAGCGAACCCTCTTCCATCACTAATTCAACACCCGCGGCTTCGTCTCTCGTCGTTCGAACGTCCACCGCATCGACACGGCGCGGTGACAGAGACTGAGCGAAGGACGCTGGAGAGACGCTCGCCGGCGACGCAGTCTCCCCATCGTTTGACATCCCACTCCTCCCGTTTGGCGAGCTCATGATTATCCTCGCGCGATCTCGCATCTCCTTTGCTTTACCCTTGATTTCCTCCATCCTCTCCGCGAAACCCATATTCTCTGAGGGCGTAATCAAACTAGTTCAACTGGTCCAGGAGCGTCTCTGTAAACGCGCGAAACTCCGGATCCTCCCTCGCCAACTCCAACGCCCGCGAGCCGTCTTGCGCGTCGTCGATCGCTCGCACCACCGCGCGTATCCGACTATCTCTCAGCAGCTCCCGAACGCGCTCACTCGTCGCGATTCGCTCCAACGCGTCGCGTCGAAGTCGCGACCCGAGCTCGTCCTCCGAATCTTCCTCAAATCGTCTCACCGGAGCGTTTCTCTCGATCTCCGCCGCCGGCTTCTCCACCGCGGGTTCGGCGACGGAAGGTTTTGCGCACGGCGTCTCTGTGAGCGCGTAAAAACTGTCAGCGCGGTTGGTTTAAACGAGACTCTCCGAGTGAATTCCAAAATGCGAAATCCTGTCAAAGTCACTCGACGCGTACCTCTGTGCGTTTTGAAGCACTTCACCGAGCAATACGGCGCGCGGCACGTCGGACACTTATAATTCGATCGATCGGTCTCGCACGAGACGCACGTCGCGGTCGCGGGCATGTGCGAGAGTGCGGCGAGATGGACGACGGGGACGCGACTGGAGTTTCGCTGGACATGAAGCGGTATCGACGCGCAGACTCACAACGCGTAGACGCGAACCTCGATATCGGGACGGGATTCAGGCGCCGTGGCAGTGGCAGGGTCCAAGTAATCCCTGGCGATGATGAAGAGGGAGGCCGTGGGTGGACATGGTCTGGCGACGACGCACGGGACGGAAACTCTTCGGCACGCCGAGCGAGAGGAGCCGAAAGCGACGGCGAACGTCGACGCTCGAAGAACGAAGGAACGGTCGTCGATCGCGGCGAGAATGCGTACGTCGCGGGCGCTGAATGCGCTGGAGATGGCGCCGCCGGTGGCGTAGAGGGCGATGTTGGAGAAGGTTGCTCGGCGCGTCGATACAATGTCAACGCCGGCGACGACCACGAGCCATTCAGCGGTGAGCTCTCGGCGACGTATGAAGTTGTCAGAGACGGAATAGAGCGCATCAGAAGTCGAACCGAAGCACGCCGATCTTGTTCGCACTCCGTATGCAGACCAAGGACTGTAGAACGGGTCGTACATGCACCGCGTTGGCGACGCGATGACTGGCACTAAAATGGTGCGCCCGACGCTTCGAGAGAAACCGCCCCCGACGAGAATCTCGGGGTGTGGCACCGTCGCGTACGCCGACGATGCGACTTCAATATCGGGCGGTGCGACCGCGGGCGGTGGCGATTCGATTTGTGTGACCGGAATCCTCGCGGATCTCGCCGCTCGCCGTCTTCGAGCGAAAGTCACTGGCCACTCGCGCGTCGCCCACTCCCCGAGCGCGTCCTCCGCACCCACGATCGAGCTGTTCGCACTCGGCCAATACGCGACGCGAAATGAAACAGAGAGCAAATCTGCCTCGCCGAACATCGAGCCGTATCGCACTTCACCGAACAGCGGGCTCAGATTTACCGCTTCCGGAGCGAAACCGGATTCCGCGTACGCCTCGCGCACCGCCTCGAACGCCTCCATCGATCTCGTCGCCACGAGAACGATCCATCCATCCTCATCCGCGACCACGTTCGCGGAGTTTATCGGCCATCCCGCGATCGCGGACACCACGCGACTCCCTCGCATGGAGCAATAGACGGACCACGACCAATACCGCGCCGCGGCGGGCGGCGCCAGCATCCGCGTCACCACCGCGTCCTCCGCCCCCAGACGAAAACCCGACCCCCCGCTCTCGTCGAACGCGCGCGCGTAAATCATCCCCGGATTCCCCGTCCCCTCGCTCGACACCCCGTCCTCGGAATCCCGCTCGACATCCGCGTCGTGCGTGAATCGCATCGCGCCCTCGGACGCGCGCGCGTCGTCGAAGAATCCAATCGTCATCCGCGCCCTCGCGCGCGCGTCCAACGCGTCCGCGTCCGCGCGCGCCCGATCGAGGGTAATTAATCCAATCATCCCCAGCGCCGTCGTCCGCGCCGCCGTGGTCCACCGGCGCGAGAGCGCGTCGCGACCCATCGTTCGGGCGTCGCGCTCTCGGGCGCCCGACGCTTCGTCTTCGTCCCTCGCCTCGTACACGGAGCATCACAGACCGATATACCACTTTCTCCAAAATACCCATACGCACGGTGTCTTTCATCCATCATCGCACGCGCGACGTGCGCGATATACATTATGACGTCATATATTATCACGCACACCGAATGGGATCGCATAGCGTACACACGGACTGAATACGAGGCGAAAACCGACGACGCGCGGTGTCGACGCGACGCGCGGCGGCACGCGTCGACGCGACGCGCGGCTTCGGCGACGGGCTTCGCGCGGCGACGGGCGCGCGGGCGACGATGTCGACCCCGGACGCGGGCGACGCGGGCGACGCGGGCGACGCGCACGGGCGAGGGGCGCGCCGGAGGATTCCGCGGTCGCGCGCGCGAGGGGGGGGTGGGACGACGACGCCGAGCTCCGGGCGCGCGGACGCGGGCGTGATGACGCGCGCGCGACGGACGTTGACGTCGATCGCGTCGATCGATGCGAGCGCTGGGGGTGGGGTCGATGTGGGTCGGGCGAAGCGACGGAAGATTGCGTCGGCGCGCGCGAGCCGCGGAGACGACGCGGCGGAGGCGACGAAGGCGTCGTCGACGAGTAAGAGCGCGCGTTCGTCGAGTGGACGATCGGGAGGAGGGAGACGGAATGCTGGATCGACGTCGAGCGATGGGAGCGGGGAGTCGGCGAGCGATTCGGTGGTGCAGGTGTTGTTCGAGGACGTACGGAGGGCGGAGATAAGGCGCGCGGCGAGCGGCGCGTCTCCGACGACGAATGGGTCGGACGCGATGACGACGACGACGTACGGCGATACGCCGCCGGTGACGATGGGTGAGATTGATCGCTTGAGGGAGAGGAAGCTCACTCGGTTTTGCATCGAGAGCGAGCGAGAGACGCAGGCGAAGACGAGACGGGCGAGGGCGAAGATCACGGCGAACGCCGATGGGCACCTGAGATTTAACCTCGGGGATTGTCTCACGAACGAGTACAGGATCGTCGGGTCGCTGGGCGAGGGGACTTTTGGGAGGGTTGTGGAGTGCTGGGACACCGTGACGGAGACGCGATGCGCGGTCAAGGTGATTCGAAACGTGCAAAAGTATCGGGACGCGGCGATGGTGGAGATTGAGGTGCTCAAGACGCTCGCCGAGGGGGACTTCAATCACACCCGTGGCGAACGGTACAACTGCATATCGCTTCGACGAGCATTCGACTATCAAGGTCACGTGTGCATGGTGTTCGATAAGTGTGGACCGAGTCTGTACGACTTTTTGCGAACGAATCGGTACAAGCCGTTCCATCCGTCCACGGTGCAAACCTTTTGCGAGCAGCTCCTCGTGGCGGTGCGATACGTGCACTCGCTCGGTCTGGTTCACACCGATCTGAAACCGGAAAACGTCTTGCTCATGTCGAATTCGTACCGCGAGAACGCGACGCATCGCGTTCCGGTCGATCACACCATCCGACTCATCGATTTTGGGAGCACGACGTTCATCGATCGCCACCACAGCGCCGTCGTCTCCACTCGACACTATCGTGCGCCCGAGATCATTCTCGGACTCGGATGGTCGTATCCGTGCGATATGTGGTCCATAGGGTGCATGATGATCGAGCTTCTCACGGGTGAGGCGTTATTCCAGACCCACGATAATCTCGAGCACTTGGCAATGATGCAGCACGCGCTCTCGAGGACCATTCCAAACGCCGTGGTGAAGCGAGTCCCCAAGGACAAATTAAGAGATTTGTTCAACCGAAACGGCGCCCTTAATTGGCCTAACGAGAAAACGGACGCCGAGTCATACGCGGCGCTGGGTAACACCGGTGTCGTGCGACAGCTCCTCGAGAAGCACCTCTCGGGCGAGGTGTTGAGTCTGTTCGCTGACTTGGTCGGCAAGCTCTTGGATTTCGATCCAAAGAGACGAATCACGTCCAAGAGCGCCGTCAATCACGCCTTTTTCTCGCTCGATCTCAAAATCGATTGGCGAATCATGCGTAACGGCGATGGAAGAGTGCTGGGCGTGAAAAAATGAATGGCAAAGCTACTGGTACACAAAAGGAGAAATCAACTTACGATGTGCAAGGATCACCGATCGACAAGAGCGCTCGTATTTACGCGAGATGATGATGAACGGTGTTTAACGATGTAATATAACACAGCGCGCGCATTCCTGCTAAAAATGCATCGTCTCTCATTACTTCCCGCTAGGTGAGGATCGATCGCGATCGCAGAGCTCAATCGTAATCATCTTCGTCCGCACCCACGTCTGCAGTGAGCGAACCCGCGGCAAACATGTCGTCTGCGAGCGAGCTGAATCCACCCAAATCCCCACCATTCGCTGCCTCGACTTCTTCCTTCACTTCTTCGACCGCGATGTCTTCTTCCCTCTTCGCGCGACGCTTCGAGGGCGCCGCATCTACGTCGTCGTCCTCAAAATCCTCGTCCAAATCGTCCCGATACGTCTTCCGAGCGACGCCTCTTCTCGATCTCGTCGATCGCGCTCGCGGTTCCACCACCTCATCCGGATCGAACTCGTCCTCCGTCTCGCTCGCATCTCCTCCGAAATCCTCCTCCTCCTCGTCATCGATAAAATCATCTTCAACCTTTTTCTTCGCGCGTCGACGCGGCGCCTTTGGCTTCGGCTTCGCCCGCGATCTCGCCTCGGTCGTCGTTCCGCCCAGATCCCCGAGATCTCCGAGATCTCCGCTCGTGTTCGCATTCTTCCCACTCCTCGCTCTCTTCCCACCCCTCTTCCCCCCCGCCGGCGCCTCCGCCTTCTCCTTCAACTCGCGCTCCAACTCATTCAGATCCGGCGGCGGCGGCAGATCCGCCGCGTCCTCCACCAAATCACTCAAGAAATCAAACTGCTGCGGCACCGTCTCCACCGCTCCCTTCAGATGACTCGCGTTGACGATCTTCGCCCCGTGTAAAGCCGCCACGTCCGCCGTCGTCGTCGTCAACTGCTTCACGAAGAGTTCGAGCGCCTTGGCCAGGACGATCGGCGCCGCGCCCGCGATCTTCCCCACCTCATCGTCTTTTTGCATCAACCGCTTGATCCGCGACGCCAGGGCGTTCGGTTTGGGCGGCATCGCTCGCGCGCGCGCGTTTTCCACCCCACGCGCGCGCGCGCGCCGTCGCGCGTCGTCGATCTCACCGCGAATTCGCGCGATCGCCCTGGGTCCGCGCGCGAGGCGTGTGCGATCACGTATATACCGTGACACGCACTCACAGTACGCGTCGTACCATCGCATTGTGACTCCAATACCGCTGTGTGCGTGGACAAGACACACACGCGCGCCGGGACGTGGCAAAACCGTGCGTGACGGCGAAAGAGACCACAGAATACGCGTGCGCGTCCCCGCGCGTCGCCGCGCGCGCGCATGCGCGCGCCCGCGATCGCCCGCGCGCGCGCGCGGTCGTGCACGATCGCGGTGACGTCCGCGCGACCGCGCGTGGGCGCTCGTGGGCGTCGAGGGCGCGCGGTCGTGGGCGTCGGGGGCGATGCGAGCGATGTGGCGCTCGATGGCGGCTCGAGCGATGGGATGGACGACGACGACGCGCCGAGCGTGGAGATCGCGGCGCGGGCGACGCACTGGGTCGTCGAGCGTGATTTCTTACCCGGCGCGTTGGCGCGCGCGGTGCGAGGGAGATACGATGACGTGTTCGAGGACGCGACGCGGGCGCGCGGGGAGCGATTCTGTTGGGACCTCTGGCACGTCCCGAAGCAGTACACGCTGTTGCGAACGCCCGCGGAGGATTTCTTCGGCGAAGAGTTACACGGGGCGTTGGAGGAGACGCTGATGACGTACGCGAGGGAGAGGTTGGGATGCGCGTCGATGACGCCGATGTGGATGTCGTGTTACGTCCACGGGATGCGGCAGGAGTTGCACGCGGACGTGCCGCACGGACCGTTCGCGTTCGTGTTGAGTCTGACCAGGGAGAGCGGCGCCGACGGAGGGTTTACGTTTTCGGGCGGAGAGACGCAGATCATGCGCCCCGAGCGGTTGAATTATTGGCGGAATTTCGACTCGAGCGAGGTGGTGGAGCGGGCGCAAATCATGGAGACGATTTCGCCGCGCTTTAACCAGCTCGTGGTTTTTGATCCGAGACTCCCGCACGGCGTTACTGAGGTTTTTGGCACGCAAGACATTCGAGATGGGCGATTGGTGTTACACGGATGGTTCAAAGACCCCGAGCCGTCGTTCTCGGGCGCTTTGTCGGAGGAGGACGCGGCGGAGACGCTCGAGACGGCGCTCGCCGAGCTCTACGCTCGCTTAGTAGAGCTCCCGCGCGCGAGCGGCATGGTGTGCGCTCGAATTACAATCACCCCGAGCGGCGATGTGGACGATCTGACGTGGACGTGCGATACCCTGACGCCGATTCCGTTACCGGAGCTTCCGTCAGAGACGGACATTCGCGACGCAATCATGCTCGACATCGCGTCGGCGTTACTCGAGCTCAAATTCCCCCCACGAGACGGATCATCCGTCATAATCCTTCCATTTTGCTTCGAGTGAGCGAAAGGACCGTGTTTCATCGACCACGGCGCCGTCAGTTGTAATTTTGTATTTCTCTGCGGCGTCCGCAGCCTCACAATTAGCCGTGACGCGATGTCGTCCGCACGCTTACGATGACATCCGTGGCCATTCCCGACGTCGACGACGATTTCACCGTGGACGTCCGCGACTTCAACGGCGTCGTCGTCGCTTTACGTCGACCGAAATCCTTTCCGGAAGAATCGAGTACTTTCGACAACGACGAGACCGGACGCGTGGAATGGCGCGCCTCCCCGTCGCTGTGCGCGTTTCTATCGAGCTCGAGCGGCGATCGTGTTCGTGCGATCGGTGTCGAGGTGCTGGAGGTCGGCGCTGGGTTGGGTGGGCCGGGATTGGTGCTGTGGAGGATGGGCTTGGCTCGGCGCGTGGTCACGACGGATGGAAACGTCGGCGTCGCGGCTGATTTGGAGTCATCGATCGCGAGAAATCGATCGATGGTGGATAGAGAAGTGTTGAACAGTTTAGGAGAAGTAACGTCTAAAGTTTTAACGTGGGGCGATGGCGGCGCGAGCGTTCGAGAGGTGTTACGCGGCGAACGATTTCCGCTCGTCTTGGCGAGCGACGTCGTGTACAGCGCTTTGAGCGCCAGAGGGGTCTTGGAGCTCGTCGAATCGACGTTAAGCGTCGAGGGTGAGAGCGCGTTCGTTTTGGCGTACGTCTCCAGATGGCCGCACGTCGATCGGGCACTGTGGGAAGCCATCATCGATCTTCGATGGACGGTGCGGGCGCAGAACCCGGCCACGTTCGACGACGTGGCTCGAGCTGAGGCTCTGGAGGATCGTCCGTGCGTGTTCGTCTTGACGAGGCGCGCGAAAGACGGTGGGAAGAGGAACGACGATGATGCGATCACGTTTGAATCGAGCACGACTAGGCGCGAGTGGATGGATGAGGACTCGGAGACGCTCAAGGTGACGCCGTGCGATGCGTTGACGGAGAGTTTCGTGAGCGATCTAGCGAAGACGCTTCGTGAGCGAGGTGAAGACATCAAAACCCTGGAAATAAATTTTAAAGGACCGTTCAAGATGTGCAAGAGAACTTTGGACGCCTTGATTGACGCATTTGGGTCGAAAATCAATCTCGAGAGAGTGCGCCTGCGTGAGTGTTGGCTCGACGTCGGGTGTTGGCGCCGGTTCGGCCGGTTTCTGAGCGCTCTCACAACGTTGAGAGAGCTCGAAATCATGGGCGAAGAGATCGACGGCGATGTTTTGAATGCCATCGCCGGGGACGAAACGACATGGATCAAACGCTTGAGGCGAATAAAGTTTAGTCGATGCGAGAAGTTTGACGCCGTAGCCGCAAGCGTCTTGCGATCGACGTGGTTTCCAACAGTTGAGTCTTCGCGAAACGTCGAGATCTTGGATATATCGCACTGTGATATTGCTGACGAAGGGTTGAAATCGCTGTGTGCGATCCTCGTGGGAATGCGCGAGATTCACCTGACGCACGCCGGGATTTCCGCGCTCGGCGTGGCGGAGCTCGCAAGAACGTTTTGCAATCACAGAGAGCTTCAAGAGCTTGATCTGAGCGGAAATGACTTCGGTGAGTCCGGAGCGGCGGAATTGGGCGATTATTTGAGCCATCTCGCGCCCTCGCTCAAGGTACTAGACGTACGTGGATGCAACATCGGCGATCGAGGCCTCGCTTGGTTGCGCCTGGACGCGCTCGAAGTGCTTGAGACGCTCCGTCTTGGATCGAACGGCGTCTCTGACGACGCCATGTCTCCCCTCGCTTGCATCCTGAGGGACTCCAACCTCGCGAACACGCTCAAATCTCTCGATCTCGCCATGAACATCATCACCTGGCGCGGCGCTTTCGACCTCACCGACGCTTGGACCGAGCCGTCGACGTTCGCGACGGAAAACCCAACCGCAAGCCGCTTCGCGCTCAACACCCTCTCCGTGCGCGGAAACCACTTGGGCGACGACGGCGTGGATGCCATCATCGACGCAATTCACTCACTCCAAGCTCTCATCGAGCTCGACCTCACCGATTGCGCCGTCTCATCCGCCGCCGTCGCCGCCCTCTTCGCCGCCCTCGTCAACCGCCGACGAATCGCCGTGCGTCTCCGTTCCAACCCGCGCGTCGACCGCTCGTCCCTCCCTCCCCCCCCCACCCCCCCCAACGTCGGTCCAATCTTTCTCTTTGACTGATTGTCACTCCATATCACCCTCTTCATCCACCTGCACCGTCGTTCACCGTCCCCTCGCCGCCGCCGTCGCCCGCCGCCGCGCCAACACCCAATCGCCCGCCCCTTGGGTGTTACACCTCGCCATCGACCGCACATCGCGCCGCCCGTCGCGTCGTTTCACCGAGCATGCGCGCGCGACGCCGCGAGCGCTCGCGCGCGACGCGCGCCGTGTGCCTCGGCGTCGCCGCCGTCCTCGGCGCGTCCTCGGCGCGCGCCGGCGGGGCCCCACCGCACGCGAAGACGTGCCTCCGCGCGCACCTCGTCGGGAGCGTCCTGGGTCAGAGCGATCTCGGCGGCGCCAGGGCCTCGGTCGCGGGCGCGATCGCGATGAAAGCGTTCGACGAATTCGAGGGCGCGCTCCTGCGCGGGGAAGAACCGAGCGCGGAGTTGCGCGAGGCGCTGGCGAACGCGTTGCGCGGGAGCGATCGCGCGGCGAACAAGAAGTGCGTCGAGGAGGCGGAGAAGGAGATGAAGGATCCCCAGGATAAGAAGGACGCGGATAAGTTTTTGAAAATGACGGAAGGACTTCCAGAGGCGACGTGTAAGGATCTCGCGGCGTGCGTGACGTGGTTCGAGGGGCGAAAAGACAAGTTTAAGGGACTTTTGATTCAACGCGAGGAGAAGCGCGGCGAGGAGAAGGGCTCTATGAAAGGCGGTGACGGCTATCCCACGGACAAAGTCGAGGAAGAAGAGGTCGACGAGGAACAAGTCGGCGACGACGACGAAAGTGACCCGAGATCGAGGCAGGATGACGAGGCGCTCAAAGACGAAGAGGACGAGAAAGAGGCGCTCGAAAAGCAGAACTCGGAAGTTCCAGCCGGCGACGATATTCCGGAGCAAGATGCCGAGGTCGACGGTTTCGACGACAAGGAAGACGACATCGACACGCAAAATGACGACGACAAGGAAGATGACGGCGGATCCAGTCCTCCACCGACGGACGACACGTCTGACTCTGCGCCTGTGACTCCAGACACGTCTGATTCTGCGCCTGTGACTCCAGACACGTCTGATTCTGCGCCTGTGACTCCAGACACGTCTGATTCTGCGCCTGTGACTCCAGACACGTCTGATTCTGCGCCTGTGACTCCAGACACGTCTGATTCTGCGCCTGTGACTCCAGACACGTCTGATTCTGCGCCTGTGACTCCAGACACGTCTGACTCTGCGCCTGTGACTCCAGACACGTCTGACTCTGCGCCAGTGACTCCAGACACGTCTGCTTCTGCGCCAGTGACTCCAGACACGTCTGCTTCTGCGCGTACGCAGAAGACCAGAGCCAGAGGCACTCTCGGCGGTGCTGAAGGCGCCGCCGCCGCCAAAAACGCTGATAACTCTACGGCCGCCGCTGCTAAAAAGGCTGAGAATGACGATGCCTACGCCGCCGCCGAAAATCCTGAGAACGCCGACGCTGAAAAACCTGAGGACACCAAGGATGGCAAGTCTGACGACTACGTACCTCCGGAAGAACCTGATGACGGATCTGCGGACGGTGATGCTCCTGAAGAAATTGAAGAAGCACCTGAGGCTGCTCCGGATGACGCTGAAACGACCGAACCGCCGGTGGACGCCGATACCGAAGCAGACAAGGCCGATAACGCTGCCAATGAAAATACTGAAGCAGAGAATCCAGCTCTCGGTTTCGCCCGTCAACCTCACACCGGAATGGTGTACTTCGCCGTCGCTTCGACGTTTGGCGCATACGCGGCCTATGTCGTGCATCGACGCCGTCACGAGGCAGAGCTCTTACCCACAGCGTGTAAGTACGGAGCCATCTCGTACGAATATGGTGAAGAAGCGTTGAAAACAACGAAAGCGTGCTGAAGAATAAGAGTCAAATACCTGCTTCGCTCAACACCACACCACAAGTCCCGAGTGATATGTGAAACTTCCTGTAATATAATTTCACCGTCAGACAAAGCGGAGTCCTCCTCACAATGAAGCGCGAGCTTGGCGAGGGTGAAACGGAGGCGTGCGATGAGGAATACATCGACCACAACGGTTCTACTGATGCGATCGACGAGGGAGCACTCGAACGGGCGCGTGAACTTTGAGCGCTCGCACTCGGCCGCGCTCGCGCTATATATGGACTGCCCAGCGTATGACTCTGCGCGTCCCAGACTTGTGCGACCGAACTGACGTCGACGCGTTAGCGCGCGCGCAGGTGCTTAAGCATGTATTCGTAGACGACCCGAGAGTGACTGAGGCGCGCGAGGAGTGGGAACGCGTTCGTTGTGCCCTCGCTGATGCAAGAGCTCGCGAGCGCGCGCTATTGGCCAAGTGCGCTGCGCTCGCAGATGAATGTCGAGGACATGCGAGAAAGATGACGATGACGCTCGATTTATCGCGAGAAGACAGTACTACAATTGATGCGCTCAAGAATGAGCTGGAGCGCGCGTGGGCGATGGTGGATGAATCACACGAGAGCGAATTGGAGAGCAAGCGAGCCGTGAGCGAGCTTAAGACTGAGATCGAGCGCTTAACGCGCGGTGAGGATAGGTTCGAGGATGGCACGACGGACGAAATCGCGATCAACGGAAACAATCTAGTCGGAGAAGTCAGCGTATATCGACCGAGCGCGCGAAAAGCACAATCGCGTGAGATCTCGTCTCTCATGAGTGTCAAGGAGAGTCTCACAGCCGAGAGAGATGAGCTGTTGGAGCAGACGGTCAAACTGAGAGAGGAGCTCGATAAACTGTCCGAAAGGACGAGACACGCCGAGTGCGCGAAATTGGAGCTCGACATTGAATTACAAGATGCCAGAGATGCATCGCACGCGAGCGCGATCGAGGTCGAGAGAGAGAAGAGGGCAAAAGAGCGTCTTGAACGCGAGATTCATCAAATTGAAGAGCGCTCGGAACAGCGAGAGGGGGAGATCAGAGAGAACAAGCTAAGAATGGCAAAAACTGAAGAGATTATCGTCAAAGCAGAAAAAAATGCTCATCTTCAAGAGCGCCGGGCCGAGGCTGCCAACAAAGAATTGAATGTCTTTGCAAACAAATTTGACAAGCTTCGTCGCGAGCTCGACGAAGCGAGGGTGAGCAACAAGAACGCTGAGGACGCAAATCGAGCAAAAACTCACGAGATCCGGGCTTTGAACGACGAAGTAAAAAAACGCGAGCGAGAGCGAGAAACAATATCAAAACACTCGATTCAGCTCGAGTCCAAGCTTCGAACGGCTGAGCAGTCGCGACTGAACGCCGACGAGGCGAGGGATGTGCTCAAGCGCGAGGTTCAGCTGCTCGAGCAACGTCTCGAAGATCAGAAGCGGGACTTAGAAAACGAACAAAGACGAAGGGATAATTTGATGAGAGAGCGCGATGTCTTGCTCAAGATGACAACTCAAGCACAAAATGCCACGAGTAGACAGCAAGATTTGCTGCGCATACACGAGGCCCAGCGCCAAACTCTTGCGAATGAAATAAAGAGCTACAAGATTGAGCGAGCGAAGCAAGAAGAAGACATCAAGCGCTTAGATCAGCAGCGCAACCAGGCTTTGACGGAAATAGCGGCGGGCACGCGACGTCAGGAAGTACTGGAGAATGAGGTTCACGATAGAGAGTCTCAACTTTGTGACCTGCAACAACAGTTGCAAGACGCGGAGAACAGAATCAAACACGCCGAGAAGGCGTATGATGTCCTTCGTACCGAACGAAATTATCAATCAAAATGTCTTGTAGACGCTCAATCTCAAATCGTCGAGATTAAGCGCGATTTAAAGGCGAAGAATGTTGTTCTTGAAGGTTTACGAGAGGAAGCTCGCATGAAGGATGGCATCATTGTGAGCGAACGCTTTGAACATCGCAAGCTCGACAAAGAACACGAGGCACTTCGGAAACAAAATGACAGATTGAATGTGAAGGTCGATGAAATGCAAGACGCTCTCAAGCACACGAATGATGAGTCCAAGACGCTTCGAGCCTCAATTGTATCGCTCCAAGAGAGTCGAGATGCGCATCGAAAACAGCTCGATGTCATGAAGCGCGATCGAGACGTGCTCAATACACAGCTAGTTCAACGCAATCAAGAGTGTGCTCTATTGTACGAGAAAGTCAAGGTTCAGCAGAAAATTCTAAATCAAGGTCAAGCCGAGTATCGAGAACGCATTCGCGAAATTAAAACACTCAAGCTGAGACTTGCATCGCACACGCACGAGCTCGTCTCCCTACGAGACGCCGCGACGAGCATAGACACGCTGAAACAAGAGGTTCAATCTCTTGATCGCGAGCTTCTCCACGAGCGCACGAAGGTTAAAGCGCTAAGCGAGGAATTAGAGAGTCCAATGAACGTCCATCGTTGGCGACAGCTTAAAGGAAGCGACCCGACAACGTATGAATTGATTCAAAAAGTGCAGGTCTTGCAGCGAAGGCTTATCGCTAAGACGGAAGAAGTCACTTCAAAGGAGATACTCATCGCGGAAAAAGGCAAGGTTCTCGACGAGCTTCGCGTCGTGTTGTCCAGGCAGCCTGGTCCGCGAGCGTTTGAGGACCTGCAAGAAACGCACGCGCAAATCAAAGAGAAAGCTCGCCAAATCAAGGGCTTGCAGAGCGAGCTTAAGATGTTCATCGCGCATAAGGATGCGTACACGTATGAACTCGGCATGCTTCACGAGGAGCTGGCGCTTCTGCGCAGAAAGAAGAGTGGCGTCTTGCCGGCTCGATCCGTCGTCGGCTCGTGACTGGGCGCTCTCGTCGTCACAGTACAGAATTCATAACCCATTACACAACTAAACAGCAAGCTCTTCATCTTTATTTCCCCTCGATCGCGGAAACCATTGCGTTGCAGCAATCGATACCGATCTGCGCGTGCGCCTTTTCGACGTCATCCTTCGCGTTCGCAAACTTGGCCTGATGCTCCGCCAGTCCCTTCTTCACCGCCTCTGGATCCAATTGCTCCACCGGCACCGCCTCAACTGCGCAAATATCCGTCGTTGAGTCCGCGTGCACGAAGCAGAAGCCACCGGAGACGAAATATCGCTGCACGTCCTTATCGCTGACGTGTACGCTCACCACCCCGGGTCTGAGCTGCGAAACCGTCGGCACGTGTCCCGGAAGAACGCCGAAATCGCCCGTCGTCGCCGGAACGAGCACCATGTCAACCTGCGCGTCAACATCATACCTCGTCAGTCGCTGATCCACCCATCCTACTCACATAAAAGCAATCATCAACCCCTTACGCGCGCGCCAACGTTGAAAAATGTCCAACTCCACGGAAACCTTCCCGATCACACTAATCTCTCGTTCCCTCGCCCCCCCGTACCTCTGTCTTGTCAAACGGCGCATCATGCGGCAAGTAAAAATTAAGCTTCATCTTCTCCGGCGTTCCCTTCACGTCTTCCGTCACCGGCGTCGACGCGAACGTCGAGCTCGTCGCCGGGTGCTCCATCGTCGGCGACGTCTTGTGTTGCTCGAAATTCTTCATAAACGTCTCGATCGACGCCCGCGACTGCGTCGACGCCCCTCGAACGGGCACCGACGCGTTCTTTCCCACCACGCGTCGCGCGAGACGCATCATCGCTCGCGACATCGCTCGCGGCGTCGTCGCGCGGTGGCGCCGCGATCGCGTCCGCGGCGCATCGCGACCGCGATCGAGGGCGCATCGTCTCCACGATCGCCCTTTCCACCACTCCAGTACGACGCGGGGGGTGATAAAAAAACGAATCGACCTCACACGAGGGTTCGCGCGTCGGACGTCGGCGGACCGCTCGCCGGTCGCCGACGCGGCGACCATGCCCGCGTTCACGGGAACGATGGCGGCGGACGTGAGCGACGCCGCGACCGCGTTCTTGACCGCGCTCGACACCTCGCTCGCGCGCGCGTGGCGAGACGAGGACCGGGAATGGCGAAAAGAGGACCGGGCGTGGCGACGAGAAGATTTAGAATTCAGAGTGGAGGAACGAGACTGGTGGGAGCTCGAGCACGTGCATCGGGACGAACAGCGGCGATGGCGACGGCAGGACGTGGAGCAGAGAGTGTTGGAGAACGCGCGGTGGGTGTGGGGGCGATACACGGAGAAGAACCGGCGGGACGTGGAGGAGAAGGGCGAGCAGTTGCGGACGACGAGTAATTTGTCGGCGTTGATCGCGGGATTCGCCGTCGTGGCGTTGATTGAGTTGCAGTTTAGCGATCCGACGACGAGGCCGGATCAGAGCGAGGGGTTGATCGTGGCGTTCGCGTGCGCGACGGCGGTGACGGTGGGGTTGATGTTGAATTCGATGGTTTTGTGCTCATTCATGTTGAGTAATATTTTGCGAAACGGGAAGACGTACGTGAGCGAGGACGAAGAGAGCGAGTTCTTGTACGCGTGCAGAAAATTTGCGCTGCATTATAAGCCCGGAGACACACCGCCGACGCCGCAGAGGAGTTTCGAGAGGTACTGGGAGACGCGGTGCGAGAGCGACTGGCGCAAGGCGTTTCGGATGTTCACCTTTGGCGTGCCCATGTTCGTCACCACGCTCACGATCGCGACGTGGTTGAAGTTTTGGTACTCCATGGTGACGTGCGTGTGCGTGACGTCGATTTCCATAATCGCGGTCGCGATTTGGTATCGAACGCAGAACGTGTGGGGGGCGCACCTGCTCAAGCGAAGCGCGGAGACGTTTTCAAAGTCTCGATACTTCCCGCCCGAGGGGTTACCGTTCGACTGGCACGCCAGACCGAGGAAGGCGCCTCGGAGTGGCGCCAAGTCGCCTCCCGAAAGCGCCACCACCGTCGGCGTCGGCGCTCCGTCGGCGTCCGCGAGCTTCAAAGACGACGATTTCTTCGGCCCGTCGAACTCGTCCCTGGCGCACTCGCCCGAGCTCAAGGAAAAACCGACTGTGCAAACAACGGGATTCGAAAGCATCGCCATCGATCCGTCCGTTCGCGAGCGCGAGTTCATTCGAGACTCTTCGCCGCGCGCCATCGAAGCGGCGACTCGCGAGTTCGCCAAAGCCAATCTCAAAACTCCGTTCGCGCACGACCCCGCTTCCCCACCTCGCACGCCGAGTAAATAAAAAAGAGATATAGCATTTACACCGATCATCATCCACGGACGCGCGCGGATCTCGACCCACCGCGACGCGCGTCGCCGCTCGTCCGCGCATGGACCCACACACCGCGAAATCATCCACACTATTGTCTGCGTCGATCCCACATCACGTCTCGTCCGCGAAACGTCCGTTGAGTTCGCGCGCGCGCGCTCTTTGCCCCCACCCGTCGTCGCGCCGCGGTCGTGGGTCACGCTCGAGCGCGCGCGCGGTGGGTGTATTTCTTACCCGTCGCCTCGGCGCCTGTGCGCGCGCGCGGCGTCGAACGGGGCGTCGAAACGGGGCGGATCGTCACGAGGCGAACATGTTCGCGGATTCCAGAGCGCCGTCCGCGGCCGACCGCGCGATCGCTCGCGCGCGCGAACGCGCGGACGAAGCCGAGCGAGAATTACGGAAAAAAATGTACCGCTCGATGCGGGACGTGACGAACGGGACGAACGGGCGAGAGAGCGGAGGACGGGCGAGGGAGGGTGAGAAGAAGACGGTCGAGCGCGCGCGGGGGACGCAGACGACGAACGCGGGGGATCCGGTGCGCGACGCGCGGGCGTGGATGGACGATGTCGTCGCTAGGGCCTCCGCGGAGGCGTCTAGGTTCGAAGTGGAGGGACGGGAGGGGTTCTCGGCGCGAGGGGCGAGCACGGCGCGCGCGTTGTTGAGACGCGCTTCGGAGCGCGCGGCGGACGCGCGAGAGCCGTCGAATGGCGTCGACGGCGGAAGAGTGGCGATGAAATCGGGTGCGTCCTCGCCCAGATATTCGCGAGCGGACGTCGAGGCGGTAGAGGCGACGCTGCGAACGGATCATGAGAACGCGATGACGTTGACGCGAGAGCGCGCCGAGGCGGCGGAGCGAGAGGTGGCGTCGCTCACGGCGCGATGCCAAGAACTCGAGAGCGCGCGGAAGAGCGCGCGCAGCGCTCTGGCAGAGATGGCGTCACAAAACGCAAAGCTAGTTACGGCGTTCGCGACGAAGAAGGATGAGTTGAAGGCGCTACGGGAGAGCGCGGTGGCGTCCACAGCGCAGCCAGAGACCAAGGCACAGATATCGGAGCTTAGAGAGGCGCTGGCAAACGCCAGGGCGGAGACGCGCGCGGCTCGAGAGACAGAGGCGATTCGTAGGCGTGAGCTCGACGCTACGCGAGCAGAACTGGATGATCTTCGGTTGAAGTCTCGTAGTGATGCGTCGTCGGCGCTGAAGACGCAGTTGGCATCGGTGATGAAGGAACTCGAGCGCGAGCGTGAGGCGTTCGCGTCTCAGAAAGAGTCTTGGAGGCAAGAGCGCGCGAAGCTCATCAGACTCGCGGCGGATCCACGAATGCCCGAGCCGAGGCACACGGCGAAGGGGCCGTCGCCACCAAAGGCGCCGTCATCGTCGTCGTCGTCTCCAAAGGCTTCGTCCTCGACGCCGCCGAAGGGTCGACGAATGCCCTCACGCTCGCCCAACAAGCGCGTGACGCCTCCAAAACCTCCAAAAGCTTCACCATCACCGGCTCGTCAGCGAACGCCGTCGCGAACTTCGCCGAGCCCATTCAAGAAGAAACTTAGAGAGCTTCGCGAACAGGCGGAGGCGTTCAAGGTTCGAGGGAACAAGGCTTTTCACGCCAAGACGTATGACATGGCACTCCAGGCGTATGCGGATGCGTTAGCGGTGAGTTTCGTGGACGATCCCTTCCGCGCGGTGCTTCACGCAAACAAGGCGGCGGCGTTGCAAGCGATGGGCAAGTATTGCGACGCCGTCATGGAATGTTGTATCTCGCGAACGTTCGACGACACGTACATTCGTGCCTTACAGCGCCGAGCCGACGCGTACTTATCGATGGGCGATTGGCCAATGGCGATGAAAGACTTGGAAGAGCTCCTGCCGCACATGGGTGAAGACTGCGCTCTCAAGTTACGCGAGGCGAAGCGCAAGGTGCAAAATGGTTGCACGTCGTGCGAACACTACTCCGTTCTAGGCGTGAGTTCTCGCGCGACAAAAGTGGACGTGACGAAGGCGTACAAGTCACTCGCGCTCAAGTTTCATCCGGACAAGGCGCCGAGCGATGCAGTGCGTCCGGCGAGTGAGGCTATTTTCAAGCGAGTCGCCGAGGCGTACGCGACGCTGAAAGATGCGTCCGCGCGCGCGTCTTACGACGCCTCCCTCGCGGCTTCAAGATTGCGTCGCACGCACTCCATGCCGTGACGAGTGGGGACGTCGAACGACTTAGACGGACGTGACAAAGCGGGTATTTAAAAAATTGTTTCACATCGTTGAACGTCGACCTACTCCGACTCGCCCAAGATGCGCTTCATCGCGCGCGTCGAATCGCGATGAAACTTCTTCTGCAAAAGCCGAACGACGGGATATCCCAGCACACTGAGCGCGTGCGCGGGTCTACTGAACGTGTACGCCTCGTAATACACCTCACCGTCGCTCGTCAACTCCACCGCGAACCGCTCCTCACCCGCGAGCACGTGTCCGACCAACGTCCCGTGCGCGAACGCGAACCGTTTTCCTCCTCCCCCCCCCCTTGCGCCTTCCCGCAACCGCACAATCTCCAACGGATTCGCCATCCACACCGGTCCCGCGCGCGTCGTCACGCACACCCCCCCTCCCACCTCCGTCCCTCGCTCCGCGTCCGCGCGCGCCCAATCCAGGTCAAAGTGTTCCCACGCTTCCAACGCCCGTTTCGCTCGCTCGTAACACCCTTGTCCTCGTCCCACGCGCGCGCGCGTGCGATCGATCGCCCAAAACCAACCGTGCGCTCGCAATCGCGCGCGCTGCGCCTCGTCCTCGCGCGCGTCCACCCCAGACGTCCCCACGAGCTCTTTGGGATAATTAAACGACCGCGCCCGCCCGCGCGCGATCACCGCCGCGCGCTCGCTCGCCGACGGCGCGCGCGGGAACACGGCGACGTCCGCGAACATGCGCGCGCGCGCGTTTCCCACGGCGCCACCGCGCGCGCGACGCCCCGCTCGCCCGTTGCACCGCGCGAGGACGCGGAAGAATTTACGACTCGCGTCCTCGCCCCCTCCGCGCGCGCGCGCGTGCGTTCCGTCGTCGACGACCGCGACGGACGCGATGTCGCGACGCGTCAGACATGCGCGCGTCGCTCGCATCCGCGCGTCTCGCTCGACCGCTCGCGCGTCGCGGGACGACGCGCGGGCGACGCGGGACGATGACGAGCGCGTTCGCGGCGACGACGCCGGGCGCGGACGGGACGACGATCGATCTCGGGGCGATGGGCGGGGAGGTGCGCGCGCGACGGGTGTCGAGCGATTCGATGCGCGCGACGACGGGCGCGACGCGACGATCGCTCGGCGCGGACGATGGACTGACGATGCGAAGGTAATTTACGCCGTGAACGTCGCGTCGAGGTGAGGGGCGACGGGGCGGGAGTACGCGGCGATGAAGCGATTCGAGGAGCGGTACTCGGCGCGCGGGTTGACCATTGTGTTGTTCCCGTGCGGGCAGTTCGGGGGGCAAGAGTTGGCGAAAGACGCGGATATTCTGAAGTTTGTGGCGGATAAGGGGTTGACGAAGGCGCGCGTGGCGGCGAAGGGGGACATTCAGGGCGCGAACGCGAACTCGGCGTGGAGAGCGTTGAAGGAGGCGTCGGGTGACGTCTCGGATACGCGCTGGAATTTTTCCACTAAATTTTTGGTGAGCAGAGACGGCGTCGTTGAACGACGGGAAGAGGGCGCTGACGCGCTGGAGGAACGAATCGTTCAGCTCCTGGACGCGTGAAAGCGTCGACGCGATGCGCGGGGGGGAGAATGAGAGATGAGAGCGCGAGAGCGCGAGAGCGTCGAAGTGACGCGCCGTCGCGAAACGGACACGCTTTGTTCGGTGGCGGCGTCGATGAGAGGACGCTCGGGCTCGAGATACGCGATCCATCTGTTTCTTTATTTATTTTTGTTACATTTACGATTACAACGATTAATTCACTCCTCGTGCTTCCCCTTGGACGTCGTCGGAATGGTGGCGGACGCGCCAAAGACGTCGAGTTCGAGCGCCTCCTCGCTCGCGCGACGAATCGCGACAAAACTCGCGAGCAGAAACGGCACGGCGACGAGCCACTTGAGTATGGACTCGTAATTATCGTGAAACGATAGCGAGTACGCATCCTCGGCGTCGTTGAGCGTGGCGTCGACGACGCGCGCGCGAATCTCACCTCGCGTCTTCGTAGCCGGAACATCCACCCAGAGCGTAAACTTACCCGCGTGCGCGTATTTTGCGGTGACCGAACGCTCGAAACCGTCGAGCGCGATGAGCGTTATCGTTATTTGATACGGCTCGTGCGTTCTCTTCGATTTGGCGACGTTAAGAACGCGCCGATCCACTATCTCGTACGCGACATTGATGCGCGTTCCACGCACGACGCGATGCGCTCGATCGCGCAGGACGACTCCAAAGTAACCGACTCGTGCGGCATGCGAGTCGCTTGACGACACCGCGAGCGCGTCAAATTTTGAACCTTTCGCCCTGAACGCGTGCACGTTCCCTTGCATGGTGGAGACGACGACATCGAGCGCGCCGGATCCGGCGAACGACGTCACGACTGGCGCAGCGTAAATCTTCTCTGCGACGTCTACGACGTCTCGACACGTCGCTTTCCCATCAAAAAAGTTCACTACGCCGTCGTGCGCGGCAACGATGACGTCGAGACCGAGTTTGTTTGGACGAATCTTCGTCAGGACGATTGGTGCGAGAATTTTGTCGCTCGCGCGCACCGGCCAACCGCCGAGCGCGGAACCGTCCTCGGCGCGATACGCATGCACGGCGCCTGAGGTCGTGCCGACGACCACGTCGAGCGCACCATCGCCATCTATATCACCGACGGCTGCACCAACAGAGATTCGAGACTCCACGCTACGACGCCAGAGTTTGTTCCCGTCTGATTTAAAGGCGGCGATTTCGCCGCGAACGTCGCACGCGATGAGTTCGTTTTCACCATCCGCGTCGACATCCGCGATGGCGATTTGCGCCTCGATTCGCCCCATGTGCTTCGGCCATCCCGGAAGCGCTTTACCCGAGATCCCGTCCACGACGTGCACGCCTCCACCGTACGTGCCGAGAGCGATATCCAGCCGGCCGTTGCCGTCGACATCCGCCAGCGTGGGCGACCCGTACGCGCGTCCAGACTCATCGAGCGTCACCGCAAGCTTGACGGATAAATCCTCGGAATTGAGCACTACTATCCCCGTCGCAGCGTACTTCTCTGGCTCGATCTCGTCCTCATCGTCGAAGTGCACGGAATCGTCAAAGTAATACGATACCGCAAACACGAGCTCGAGCGCCCCGTCTCCGTCAACGTCACCAACCGCCGGCGCGCACAAGACGTGCGCGTCAACCGATACCTCGTCACCCATCGCTCGACGCAACTCATCTCTCACATTCTCGCCTCGCGTCTTCGCGCGCCACTGCGCGTCGACCGCGTTCCACGCTCGATCGCTCCGCGCCTCTTCGTCCTCGATTGATAAAAGTGATCGAGTCGATCCCGGCGCGCGATGTGTCGCCTCGTGTCTTCGCTCAATCTCCACCGGATCGTTCGAACCCTCCATGTCATCATCACCACTCCCGTTCGCAATCGCCCGCTTCATCGTCAACGGCTTCAATCGCGCTCGACATCGCTCTCTGCGCGCGTCAAACATCCGTATCTCGCCGTCCAGCGACGCGCTCGCCAACGCGCGCCCGATCCGCACAATCCCAGCCCTCGACGCTAGTCCGTGCCTCTGCCCCCAGACCGCCCCCTCCAACTCCACCCCAGACACCCCGTCCAACGCTCGAACGCGTCCGCTCGCCGATTGCGTCACCACTCCGCCCCGTCCGTCCCGCTCGACGTCCTCCGCCAGCGGCGTCGCGTACGCCGACGCGTGTAAACTCCCCGTCCACGTCCGCTCCAGCGTCACGCGCCCGCACGACGTTAACATCCCTGCCACCCGTCCATCACCGCGCTTCACCGTCGTCTCCGTCCCCGACAGATCGTCCGCGTCGTCCAAAACATTCCTCCACGCGCGTCGCCCGCCATCCGCACCGTCGCGCATCTTTCCCGTCCCCTCGACCCCCGCGACGTCCGCGAGCGCGCGCGCGAGGCAGAATCCCACGACAATCCATCTTTTCATCCCCACCCCCGCGCGCGTCCGTCGAGCGTCGCCGTGTGCGCGTCACCAGCGCCCCGCGCGCGTCAGAAAAGTCCACGCACGAACGCATCGCGACGCACCTCCGCGCGCGCATCCGCGCGTCGCCGCGATGTCCGACGTCGCCGCGCGACGATTGGCCGAGGAGCGAAAAAATTGGCGCAAGGATCACCCCCCGGGGTTCTTCGCCAGGCCCGAGCGCGCGGCGGACGGCACCGTGGATTTGTTTCGATGGAAGTGCGTCGTCCCCGGGGCCAAGGACACGGCGTGGGCGGGAGCGTTCATCCCGCTCGCGATGGAGTTCCCGAGGGAGTACCCGGCGAAACCGATGAAGTGTAAATTTCCAAAGGGATTCTATCATCCGAACGTGTACCCGAGCGGGACGGTGTGCCTGAGCATCTTGAACGAGGACGAGGGGTGGCGACCGAGCGTGAGCGTGAAGCAAGTGGCGTTGGGGATTCAGGAGTTGTTGCACACGCCGAATGAGAAGTCGCCGGCGCAGAGTGAGGCGTACGTGGCGTATACGACGGATCGGGCGAGTTACGATCGTAGGGTGAGGGAGGAGGTGGCGAAGTATCCGCCGCCGTCGTGACGCGTTCGGCGACGATGAAGCGCGCGTTCGGCGACGCGCGCGGGCATCGGGAGACGATAAAATGCGGAGGTTCGAATGGTAATGCGAGTAGCGATGATGAGGTGAAACGGAAACTCGAGCGTGGGCGAAGGCGATGGACGGGTGCTAAGACTGCGAGCGCGCGCACGGTGACGACGTTTCTTTTAACGAAAGAGTTCTCTTTTGAAAATGCTTGTCGTGTTACACCGCATAATTAATGAGTTTATTTCTCGGCGGCGGCTTGCGCGCGCTGTTCGGCCTGCGCCTGGCGGAGCTGCATCGCGAGCTTGGAGCCGCTGTCGTAGACCGAGCCCGGGTAGGCGCCAGCCGCGGACACACGCGGGATCTCGCCGCCACCCTTAATGAAGTAGTAATCAACGTACAGCGGATCAAGCTGCGCCGGAGCGACGCTCAATGGACCACCAACGATGCACTGATCCGTCATTTGCTTGAGATTCTTAATGATGGTCACGGCTGGGCCCGGGGCGCGCTTGCCCAAAATACGCTGCGTCTCGTACACATCGAGCAAGCGCGCGCACGTGCCGTTTTGAGAGACAATATCGATACCCTTTTGGGGATCTTCGTACAGGTACGGTGCGAGCGCAGCGAGCTCGTTCGGGCCGAGACCCATGCGCTTGAACCAGGCGAGGAAGTCGTCGACGGTGCCGTTCTCGAGCGGGATTAAGCCTTCTGGATCCGCCGTCTCAGCGTCGCGACGACCGATGCGAATCTTCGCCCCCAAAAACGGGTTGGTACCGATGAACAAGAATTCATAATCCTTATCGTCGCCAACCTCTTCGACGTAATCCTTACGGAACTGCCTTCGAGCGGCGAAGTGCGGCACGATGGCAATCAAGTCGGCGTACGTGATGGGTTGCGTCGTCTTCGCGTCCACAGCCTTCTTAATCTTCTCGATGGATTCGAACGCTCGCTTCAGGCCCTTGTTTTCCGGTCGGTCCAACTCGAATCGAATGCTCCCGTTCAGACCGTTCTTCTTCCCGACGACAGAGTACGTTCCCAAATCTGCCAACGCCAGTCGAAAGTATGAGCCGAAATCCAAGTCGATGTTTTGTTCAATGATCGGCGCGATGAACTGCGCGAACTCGATCTGCGCCTTGGATTTATTCGCCCCCGTGGTCCCTCGGTATCCCTCCTCCCGAGTCAGCGCCTCGACCTCGAGTTCCGGGAGCATAATCTCCCGTCGCGGCGGCGGCGGTTTCTCCACCAACAGGTTGGAGAAGTATTCCCCGACGTCCGCGCTCGCGCCCTTCATCGCGCTCGCGCCGAACGAACCGACGGTGACGATCGACGCCAACATTGCGCGTCTGCTCGCGCCCGTTTGCTCGCCTGCATCGCCCGTGGACGCTTTCACGACGACGGATCGAATTTGTTTTTGTGACGTCGCCTTGGGTGGCTTGTTCAGAGTAATCTTTCGGCTCGTGCGCACCGACGACGGCGCGTACGCGGCGCTGAGGTGAGACATGACGCTCGGAATAAACGTATGCGTCGAAAAACCTACGGGCGGCGTCGTTTGAAGACGTACGAGCGAGGCCGAGTGGAAAAGATTGTTGTGAATTTAATACAGCTCTGAAGGTAGAGATCTTTTTGGATGACGCTCCGAGCCGCGAGACTGGCGCGGCTCTGGACGCGAAGAGCGGGCGGAGATGGACGGCTCGAGCGGTGTAAATCGTCGAATGTCAACGCTGAGGTGCCGCTGAAGAAGATTACTCAGCGTTTTTGGGTGAACGTAGTGTTTTCGATTGTCAAGGCTGGTCGCTCCGCGACTGGTGGGGCTATATTGGAGTCGCGCAGCGCGCATCTCATCCAAGTTTTATTCCTCCTCATCCATGAATTGCTCTCTCGCCTCTTGCACCTGCGCATACACCGCCTCGGAGATCAACGGCGCTTCCGGAATCAAACCTTGGAGTGCGTTGAAGATGGAGTACCCGAGCGCGAAGAAGGAGTTAGCGAAGATCCAGAGCTCCATCCACTCCCCGAAAACGCTCACCATGACGAAGATCGGCATGTATTGCATGATCAACCCCCCCAACATGCAGCAGATGTCGAGCAAGATGGCTTGCATGGTGCAATAACGCACGAAATACGGCATCTTTTCGTTCCGCACGACGAGCAAAAACAACGCGAAAAAGGTGACAAAGGGAATGAACTGGTTCCCGTAAAAGAGCTGCATCGCCGGCGCGAAGAAGACCATCGCGTGCTTAAAGATTGGCATCATCTCGTACGCGCTGTGCGTGAACGCGATTGTCCCCATGATCGGAATGAGAAACGGCAAACACGCCAGGATTCGTAGGTACGGCGGCGGTCGAGTCTTACCCTCGTTCGCTTCATCCTTGCCGAACCAAATCTCTAAGAATCCCTTTCCCTTACCCGTCGACCCGCTCGGCGAAGGTCTGAACGGCATCTGGAACGTGTCCGGTATCGCATCGCTCGCCGATCGTACCTAGATTTCAGGATAACGCATCAAACGTATCGTCAGTCACACGCATTCAACCACCAACATCAACTTCGACGCTCCTCCCGCTCGCGCGCGTCTAACCCTCAACAGAAGGTCTCTCTCTTCACGATTCAAACGTCCCGCGCGTGCGTCCTGCGAACCGCTCGCACGCGTGACCGAACGCGTGCGAGCGATGAAACTATATGCACACGCACCACCGTCGCCGTTCTCGTCGCCTTGACGCGCTCGCTTCGTCCGATTCTCGTCGCGAACACGCTCTCGCGACCAGGTTTAGCGCTCGTCGTCGTCGATCGTCCCTCTCGCGTCACCGCGCGCGTCGCGACGCCGTCGACGCGGGGCACGGTGGAGGCGAGAATCATCGTCATCGTTCGCCGCGCGTCGCGCGAGCGAATGCGCGTCGCGGAGTGCCGCGGTGCGCCGCGCGTCGCGCTCGGGCGCTCTTCCTGTATTACACACGACGATACGCCATAAGGTGACGCCGGGACCATGGGCGCGTGTTGCTCGCGCGACGACACCGTCGCGGCGTCGCCGGCGGCGCCGCCGACGGCGCCCGACGGCGCGCCGTCGGAGATCTTCGTCGACGCCAGGGAGGACGCGTTCGAGCTCGATTGGGAGACGTTTTGTGTGAGCGAAGCGTCGAAGCGATTTGAAGTCGAATGGCACGCGACCCCGAGCGGGTCGACGGACGACGCCGGCGCGCTGGCGTCGGTGGGCGAGCTCGAAGCGGCTCTGTGGGCGTTACGTCGACGCGAGGGCGCGCCGGAGCGATCGGGAGAGGATGGTAATTCGGATTTGGAGGAATCTTCGACGGCGCCGCACGAGTACGCGGACAAACGCGCCGAGCGGTGGTTGGACGTGTACGAGCAAGCGATCGCGCTGAACGACGTGGAGTTAGAGGAACATCACGATGGTTGGAAACCGGTAGGAAAGGCGGCGCGACGGGCGACGACTCGGAGGAGCGCGTCGAGTGTGGATTTCGACGCGGAGGTTATCATCGGAGCAAACCACAGTCGAAGGCCGTCGAGCGTGGACATGGGGAGTCGAAGGGCGTCGAGCGTGGACACGGGGAGTCGAAGGGCGTCGAGCGTGGACACGGGGAGTCGAAGGGCGTCGAGCGTGGACACGGGAACGAGGGAACGGCTAGTCAGCGCTGAGGAATTGGACGCGAACGCGTTGAGGTTGGCGTGCAAAAAGGCGGCGAGCGCGGAGTGGGCCAGGCCGACGCGCGATCGATACGCCGACGTGGAGATCAACGTGAACGCGGAAAAAAACGAGCTCGCGCGCGTTATCGACGCTGGTTTCGTGCAAACGTCTCGGGGGGGGACGTTAGATCACGACTTGGCGCCGCCACCGCGACCGGGACATCGACGTAGAGAGACGCGGTCCGGGCGCACGTCCGCCAGCTCGAGCGTGGATTTGGGCGACAACGTGGGCGCGCTCGCGGCGACACAACCGGTTATCGGTGGAAGAGAGATGCGCGAGACGTTCGACACGGATCCAGACTTGGACGAGCGGCTGGTGGTGTACTACGGCCGCTTCAAAGGAGGCACCGTGCACAGTGTGAAACTCAGCGCCACCTTTGACGCGCCGCCGCACCGTCTCGTTGCCGTCGCTCGCGAGTGGGATCTGATGCCGAAATGGAATCAGTACGCCATCGAGACTGCGATTCTTCTCGTTCGCGGTCTCATGCACGTGGTCGTGTACTCAGCGATCTGGCTTCCGTGGCCACTCAGCGCAAGAGACAAGATAATCGTCATCGACGCATGCTTCGTCGGTCAACCTCCGTCCTCGACGATGGATCACTTGAAGGTCCCCGGTATGGACGAGTTCGAGTCCGAGGTCCCGCACTCGTGCGCAGTCTTGCTGACGCGCACGGCGACGAAAGGGGACGATGTCGGGACCGGGGCGCCAAAATCCGCCGCAAAGCGCAAGCGCATCGAATTCGTCGGCAACTGTGGCATGCGCATGCGTTCACTCCCGCCCAAACACGGTTCCACGGTCCCGCGCACGCGCGGTGATATCGTGGTTCACGCCGACGTGAAGATGCGCTTCATACCGACCACCGTTGTCCGCTTCGTACTCAAAGTCATGGCGCCCTGGGTCCACAGAATGATTGACAAGATGCTGAAATCGCCAACGTACTTCGGCGCCCCCGACTCACTGTTCCAACCGAGGATCGATGCCAATCCGGAGCTGTACGACGTACTAAAGCGACGACTCGGCGAGTATGACTTCTACGACGCCAAGAAGGGCGCCAGTGCATGATTATTTATGTAATATCTAGGCATTTACCGATATTGACGCTGCGCGCTTCTGATGCCTGCGGCGCTTTCTCGCGCCTTCTCTCGGATGCAACAATCCATCACAGCCTCAATCCGCGACGCTTCGTTCCTCACACTGGTTCACGCGAACTCGCGGAACGATACCCCCGACCGCCGTGGTCATGCGCGGAGGCCCAGATCGCTCGAACGAGTGTCCGTACGCCGTCTTAGGCGTCGAACCATCGGCGTCGAACAGTGAGATCCGCCGCGCGTATCGACGCTTAGCGATCGCGTATCATCCGGATAAGAACCCGCGCGGACGCGAGGAGTTTGAGCGCATTTCTAGGGCGTACGAGGTGATCGGGGACGAGGATCGACGGCGCGCGCACGATCGTGGACGACGATTCGATGTGGACGACGACGACGCGTCGCGGGATCGTCACGGCGACGGCGGCGGTGGTTTCAGGTTCGATTCGGATCCCTTCTTCGCCCATCACAGGTTCAGGGACCCCTTTGAGATTTTCCGAGAGGTTTTCGGGGACGATTTCGGGGACGGGCGTACGGGCGGGATCGACCCGTTCCGCGAGGCGGGCGGCGTGTTTGGAAGACGACGGTCAATGTTTGAGGATCCATTCGAGAACGATTCGTTCTTCGGTGGTAGAAGCGCGATGTCGTTCGGCGGGTCATTCGGCGGGATGATGGGGCCCACATCTTCGTCGCAGTGGTCGAGATCAACGACGACGACGATGACGCGTGGTGCGGACGGAGTGACAAAAACCGTGAGTCGAACCGTCAGGACAATGCCGGACGGCTCCGTGGTTCAGTCGGAAAACATTACTTACGGAGATAATAGCAGTAGACATGGACCATCGATAGGGGGCCGCGAAGGAAACGCGAGACTTCTCGAGCGTGGCGATAGATGGAGGTGAGAAACGACGACTGAAATCGCTCAACCGTGTACCGGTACCAGTACAATTGAAATTGATAAAACATTCGTTAACGACGAACGCGTCACACGTCTTCGTAGTGGCACACGACTTCCTTCGCCAATCGCCTGATGTTGGTCAACTCGCGTGATTTCAACGCGAGAGAGCGCCTGAGATGCGCGACCTCTTCCTCGCAGATACTTCGCGCTTCGCTCGCCTCTCTCTCCCACTCCGCCTTTTGCGTCTCGAATGCCTCCATGAGCTCGCGAATACCGCGTTCGAGCGTGACGATCTTCTCATCTGCCTTTCGCATCTCCTTCGCTCGCATCGCATCGAGCTCGGCGCGCTCGCGTTCGACGTCCTCCATGACGACGACGCGGCGCCGCAAGCTCTCCGCCTCGTCGCTCGCTGTCTCGTACCTTTGATGTAGCGCGTCCGTCTCGCTCACCTGAACCCTGAGCTCTTCGCTCATTTTTCTATTTTGCGCCAAAATTCTCTTTACCGACCGCTCCATTCGCGCCGTCATCGTTGATTCGGCGGTTTCTTTCGTTCGCTGTACGCGTGCATCGCACTCGGCGCGCGTCTCGCCCATCCTTGCCGCAAACGATCGCTCCATCTCCGCCCGCTCCGTCGCGAGCGTCGCGGTCAAGCGCTCGCACTCTCCTCTCGCGATTGCTAACTCGTTCTCATACGACGCTCGATCGCTCGCGAACGCTCTCAATCTCTGCTCTCGCTCGGTCAACTCTACGCGTTCCGCCTCCAACGCGTCTCGCTCCGCCTTCAACCCTCTTCGTTCCTTTTCCACTCGAGCCTCCGCTTGAGCCTCCGCTCGACGTTTCGCGACGACTAAATCGCGATTCGCGAGCTCCAACGACGCCGCGCGCACTCGGAAGCGCTCGAGCTCGCGGTGCGCGAACGCTGTCACGGCCGATTCATCTTCTGTGTCATCATCTTTGTTCCATTTCTCATCGCGCCGTGAACCATCCCGCGTCTCCCGCGACATCGATTCGCTCGTCACTCGCCGAGTTTCGTCTCGACTCCCCGCGCGCGCGCGTCCCGCTCTCACGCGCACACGGGTCAACGCGCGCGCGCGCAGTCACCGGCGAGAACGATGGTTCATCTTCCAAATATAAAACAACCAAATCCTCCATCAAATAGAGGACCGAACACGTACACCTCCAAAGATGAAAAAAACAAAAAGTCGGACGCACGGGCGCGTCAGAGGACGCCGCGACATGCCGCCCGAGCGCTCTCGTCGCGTCGCCCGCGCGCGCGTGACGCTGTCACCGTCGATGGAGAACCGCCAAACGACGAAGAAAAAATCATCCAACAAGTCCACCAAGCGGCGGAGCGGGAAACGAAACGCGTCGACAGAGAGGAATAAAAAGCGAGCGATGATGAGCGATGTTCGAGACGCGAGCGCGAGCGACGGTGGATTCTTCAACATGAGCGCGTACGGTGACGGGTGCGTCGTGATTTAGAGCGCTGACTCGTGCGGTGAATTCTAACCAAGTTATTTTCGCGCGATGTCAGGAAGATCGGGGGACCGACGAGACGGAGCGCCAAGGGCGGGTGGACGCCCGAGGAGGTGCGTTTTTTTGAAATTTTGAATTTCAAATTGTCACTCTCGATTCGATGCTCGAAGAGTACGCGTTTCGGCGTGCTGAGCGATTGACAATGACGCGTGCGCGCGATAACAGGACGAGTTGCTTCGCAGAGCGGTGGCTGTGCACAACGGGAAGAATTGGAAGAAGATTGGTACGGACGCGCACGGCGTTTGAAAAAGCGTGACCCGACTGAGCGACGGCTCAGATGAGACGACAAATGACGAGCGGATCAAGAGCGAAGACTGACGAGATGATTTCGTTCGTGGTTTCAATCGTAGCGGTGCACTTTAGCGACACGCGCACGGACGTACAGTGCTTGCACAGGTGGCAGAAAGTTTTGAATCCGGATTTAGTCAAGGGGCCGTGGACCACGGAGGAGGACTCGAAGATCATTCAGCTCGTTACTGAGCTCGGTCCGAAGCGATGGAGCAAGATCGCGAGCGAACTTCCGGGGAGAATCGGGAAACAGTGCCGAGAGCGGTGGTACAATCACCTAGATCCCGAGATTAAGCGTGAGGAGTGGAGTTCAGAGGAGGACCGCCAGCTCATACTCGCACACGCAGAGTACGGCAACAGGTGGGCGGAGATCGCAAAGTCGTTCAAGGGACGCACCGATAACGCGATCAAGAATCACTGGAACTCCACGCTGAAACGAAAGGTTGATCAGGCGCTGAATCAAGGCTTATCGGCGCTCGCGGCGGCGGAACCGAGCGCTGGCGGATCCAAGGGAAAGAGCTTGACCGTGAAGAAGCACGCGGCGACGCGCAAGGCGCTGGCGTTGAATCCGGCACACGCGAACCGATCGCACCAACCCAACGCGGGGTCGAGTTTACAGTACAGAGGTGGTGTGGACATGAGTAGACGTGCCTCCTCGTACGCGGCGTCGCCGACCAAGTGTGGCATTCGCCGGAGCATGTTTGACGTGTCTGACGGCGAGGCTTCAAATCCACCAGGAATTATCAATGCCAACATCTTTGCCTCTCCGTACGGCTCGCAGAGCGTCGGTGGCTCGCCGTATTCAGACATTCGCGCGAACGCCGTGGAGGGGAGCCCGTTCAGGATTGGTGAGATTCTCGACGAATTTGCCAGCGCTAGTGACTCGCCTCAACAATTGACAACGTCGCCGGTTTTTGAGACGGCGTCGACACCGCAAGGGGCGTATCACGGTATCGGCATCACTCCGCCGAACAAGCTGGCGCTTCCATCGGGCGCCGCGATGGCCGCAGTGGAGGGGCTGGACGTTGCGAAGATACCAGATGCGCGCACGCTGGAAGCCTCGAACATCAACTTGTCGAACGTTCAAATGCCGAAGATGCCTGGCATCAACTCGATCGAGGATTTGCAAGCGTTCGTTTCACCCGATAGAAAGAAGCGAGGGCGCAACATGCGTTTGTCTCACCTCTTCCGCCGAAGCGGTAAACAGGCGAAGACAAGCGACGATTCCACTGGTGTCGCTGAAAACGTCGACGCAGTGAACTTGATGCGCACAGTTAAAAGCGCAAACACGAGCATGTATGACCGCGCGGAGGAACTCTTGCGTGGTGTTGACGTCACAGAAGTCCCAATTCTCGCTGGGATGACGACGCCGACGAGACCGAGACGTAACGACACGGTAGCTCCGGTTCCGTTTTCGCCATCTCAGTTCCTCGCCTAGCCAAACGCCGCGTATAGTCTCGTTCTAGGTGCGGTGTTGTACATTTTGTCTCGTTGTGTAAGTTCAAATCTATCTGCTAAGTAATGTGGCCGTCAAAACGCTCACAGTGACCCCGTTTTCGTCGACGCGCGTCGGATCTTGGCGTGACGTTCGTCCAGCGCCCGCCGCGAAAAGTGGCGATGCCTGGTGTGCGAGTGCTCTCCTCCAAATCCGTAACGCACCCCGCGTAGCACACGATGTTCTCATCGCTCTGGAGACGAAAGAGTAAATCCTGCGGGACCGGAACATCGTCATCTGCCAATGAAAAGTCTAGCGATGACAATGTGAAGCCGTACGCGCACTGCATGCGACGAAAAAACGCCGGAATGCAACTGTGACCGATGCGCGCGATTCTGTAATCCTTCGATCCAGCAGGATGCGTCAGGCATTTCTCTAAATCCTTCCCACGAAGGTTCGCCATCGCTCGCGTCAGGTGAACATTAGTGTGCACCGTGTGGGCATTTTTGGTCACGTAGAAAACAAATCCAGCGGCGGCAAGCTCGTGCGCGTACTGTACCTTGTTAAAACCGTATGTGACGAACGATTCATCGAACGGCAGCGCCATGTCAGCGCGAAGAATGACATATGGCTCGTAGTACCAAGGGTGTTTGTGCGCGGCGACTCGATATGGCTCGCATGTCACGTTCGAAAACCACTGATTGTAATTTGATGGCGCGTGCGCTCTAGGAAAATACCGAACCTGAAATCCGGCGCTCAGACGTCTCTCATCGACGAGTTTGCGTAATCGCTCGCGATCACTGTAAGGAAACGTCAAATTTAGCGGCGTTCGCATCTCACGCTCGATCACTCGATCTCGATCTCTCTCGATGAGCGACTCGAAGAATGCTGCAGGAAACGCATTGCCATCGGACGTTCCGACGTCCGTGACCGCCGGTAGGGTCGCTGTATGGCGTTTTCGATGATTTCTGATCGCATCGCGCTTCGCATTCATCTTCGCACTCCATCTCGCATGCAGCTCAAACGCGGGAACCACGAGCGCGTGTCTCTGACCCGGTCGCAACACGCTCGAGACGTCGTTTAGAAATGCGGACGCGTTCGGCGCGAAGCACTCGAAATCCACGTCGTGCGCGAGCACCCACGTCGCTCCAAGCTCACTGCACTTCTCTCTCGCGATGTTACGCAAAAAGTTGACCGGAAATCGCGGCTCATGATCGTCGTCGCCAAACTCTTCCAGTTTCTCGACCACCGCGATGGACACCCGCGCCACATCCCCCTCCAGCGTCGACACCAAACCCTCGAGCTCGCTGGCCGTTCGCGTCGGATCTCCAACGACGTCCGCCACGACCGCTATGGAGATCGACCCACCCCAGGTCGACGCGATCCTCGGGAGCGCCGCTCGCAGGCGCCCCGGCGTGCTCGGCGAGAACAGACACACATCCGTCATGCGCAACGGCGCTCGACTCACGCCGCGTCCTCCTCGAAGCCATCCTCGAATCGCGACGCACATCGACGCGACTAAAATCGTCATCCCCATCGCCCCGCGCCGAGCGCACGTCCGTCGCCGGACGCGCATGAAGTCGTCCCACCGTGTGGCGCCAGGCGTCTCGAGGGTGACGAAACGTCGATTGACATTCCGCGAGAATCAATCTAAACCACCCACCTCGCCTTACATACATGTATATACGTACAATGTGCTCGTATATTACATACCACGAACGCATTTGATATCCAGGTGCGCGCGCACCCGACGCGTCGACGTCCCACTGCCGCTCGCGCGTCCGCGTCGATCGCTCGGTCGGCGCGCGCGCGCGATCGACGTCCGTGCGATTCGTTCGCTTCCGCCGACGCGCTCGTGGGCTCGCGGGCCGGCGAGCGGTGAAGACGACGGAACGCGGGATAAACGGTTTCGTCAGATCTGATTTTGATCGATTTCGCTGCAAGTCTCGCTCGGTTTTCGTGTACGCAGAGCGCGAACGACGCGTGGACGTCGCGAACGAGTGACGCGCGAGATGTCGGACCCATCGGAGGTGGTACCGGACGTTCAAGAACCGATGACGACGAATGCGAGGGAAAACCGACGCGAAGATTCGGATTCGGGCGGTAGTCGCGCGGCGTACGTGGACGCGAATGACGACGGATTCCGAGACGCCGACAGCGAATTCAGCGGACAGAACCGTAACGATGACGAGGACAATTGCGAGATGGATTACGACGGGACGACGACGGAGATTAGGGAAGGGATGTTGAGCGGAATGGAGAGCGACGCACGGGAGGAGTTGACACCGATAGCGGCGAAGGAAGACATCGAGATGGAGAAGAAGGAAGGAGAGCCCGGCGGGATGATCGCGAGTGGAATAGCGTTGGAGATACCTGCGCACTTTCAGTGCCCGATAACGATGGAGCTGATGCAAGATCCGGTGATGATCGCGACGGGGCACACATACGACAGACCGGCGATTCAGCGATGGTTAGATCAGGGACACCGGACGTGTCCGGTCACGGGCGTGCGCCTGCGTCACCTGGAACTCATTCCGAATCATGCAATTCGCACCGCGATTCAGTCTTGGGCGCCCGCGGAGCTATCCGCGCTCCGACCACTCGCGCCGCTGCACGACAAGGCGGTGGTGGACATCCATAGACAGAACAGCGATATCATCGGCTTGCGAGACGCCCTCGGTGCCGGCGCCGCGGTCGTTGCGCCTGCTGCGAATGCCGACGCGAGCGACGATCAACATCCGGTGTATACCATTGCCGAAGGGCACGATGAAATCGTTTGGGGCGTGGACACCACGCCAACAACGTTGTTCAGCGCGTCCGCAGACAAGACGATTCGAGCGTGGGACATCAGCAGTCGACGCTGCGTTCAAGTGTTGGAAGAACACACTCGACCGGTCTTGTGCCTCGCGGTTTGCGTGAAGCACGACAAACTGTTCAGTGGTTCTTATGACTGCACCGTTCGCGTATGGAATCTGAGCACGTACCGTCGCATAACGTACCTGCCGGGGCACACCGATGCTGTGCGCGCGCTTCAAGTGTACAACGACACTACGCTATACACCGCGTCTTACGACCACACCATACGAGCGTATGACATCGAGTCACTTGAACTCCTTAAAGTACTTCGCGGGCATAACGGTCCCGTTCGCACGTTGGTGACGGTGAACGACTATGTTTTTAGCGGCTCATATGATCGCACTGTGAGAGTGTGGCCGGCATACTCGGAGGACATCGGTCCGTCCGCGGGCACCGATTTGGTGAAAACTTTAAAGGGGCACAAAGACGCCGTTCGTGCGCTCGCGTGCTTTCCGCGTCGGCAGGCGACATCGAGCAACCGCGCCATCGGACCTTACGTATTTAGTGGCTCAGATGACTCAAACGTTCGCGTGTGGAACGCCGGGACATTTGAGTGCATCCAGGAACTCAAGGGGCACACCGACAACGTGCGCGTTTTGACCGTGGACGATAGATACTTGTACAGTGGATCATGGGACAAGACGATTCGCGTGTGGGATCTAGAAACCTTCAGCTGCAAGCATATCATCAATGGCCACACTGAGGCCGTCTTAGCGTTGTGCGTCATGGGCGGTCACTTAGTTTCGGGCTCATACGACACAACCGTGAGGCTGTGGGGCGTGCAATCCGAGACCGAGTTCGAGTGCGTCGGCGTTTTTCACGCGCACAACGACGCCGTTCGCGTGTTGACGAGCGCCGGCCGCAATGCAGCGACTGTTTTTAGCGGCTCCTATGATGGATCCATAGGATTTTGGAGGCTTCCTATCTCCGACCCAAGAGACTGGCCTCCGAGTCGATCGCACGCGCTCGGTTGGGTCGGGCAACGCTCGCCGCATTAGTCATTGTGTAGCATCTGGTCAAAGAATTTTACGAGCAATCGTTTTCGACGTGCGAAGAGAAGAAGTTGCATTAATCGATGCGGCGCAGCGTGTTCAAATACGTGTACCTAGAGAACGCGAAGAAGAGCTTACGATACCACACGAACTGCGACTTATGCGCACGAACGGCTCTGAAGCTCTCGGCTAAGGACAAGCAAGGAATGAATGCGCGCCTCGAATCGACCAACGTAGTCAAATACGACGTCGCCGCGTCCAGCGCTCCGGAATACTTGCGCGCAATATTCGTCGTCTCCAATACCCACACTCGCGGCACCGATCCGTCGCCCCCATTCGCTGCCAACACATCCTTCTTCCGTTCGATCCACATCTTCGCCCCCTCGTGCGTCGCTACGTGATTGATGTGTCCGCTCACGCCTCGACCGTCGAATGTCACCACAGACTCGATCGCCCCTGGAGCCCCCTCCTCGTACGCGTCCAACACAGCCATCACCGTCTCTCTGGGCCAATCGCGATCCATCCCGTCTCTCAAATCCTCCGTCTCGACCACGCACAGAGCCTCGATCTCGAGCGCCTCCTTCGCCTTGAGCAACTCTCGTTTCCTCTCTTCGCCGTCTCCGCCAGCCGCGCCGTCGCTCAAGCACACCAGGTGTACCGAACGCCCCGAACGCCTCAAGAACTGAATCGTCGGCGCGAAGAAGTACGATTCATCGTCCGGATGTGACGTGAGCACCAACGCGATCGGTCGCGCGCGCGCGTCGTCTGAAACGTCTTCATTTTGGATTTTTGTGGACACAGAGTCATCATCTTTGATCGCGAACATCCGCCCGCGCGCCGTCTTACGAGCGATCGCGAGCGTGATTCCGCACGTCGCGATCACCGCGCACGCGGTCGAAGCCAAAACTTTCCCTCGGTCGCTCATGACGCGTCGTTCGATGCGGTTTTCAGAGAGTGAAGAGCTGAGAACATCAAGTGGCGGCGCTCACGAGTGCCTTACACGCCGACGCGTGTCGTCACGCGCGAGCGAACGATGGTGCGAACGATCGTGCGCGTAAAGCGCCGTCGAGAAGACGCCTCTGCGCCCGTCATAGCGCTCGAGAGCGACGGAAATGATGGAGAAAGTAATGAAAAGATGAAGATGCGACGACGGGCAGCCGAGCTCGCGGCGACGCTGGACGCCGTGCTCGAGGGCGGGAGCGCGGCGACGCCGTACGGGGACATCGACCGGTCTCACGTGGACGTGGGTGTCGCGCGAGGAGCGGTAAGGTCGGCGAAGAGGCGACGGACGTGCGCGCGCGTGGCGCAGGGCGTAGACGAAGCGGCCGCGATGACGAACGACGCGTGGCGCAACCAAGGGAACGATGCGTCGAGGGATTCAGAGGTGCGGCGTGGCGGTCTGATTTCGGAAATGAAAGGTTCGGCGGAGTGTCGATTCTTGGACGTCGTAGCGGAGGCGAGACGCGGTGGCGATGACGTGGAAGCGGAGTCGACGTTGATGTGCAACTACGCACCGATGGTTCGGGAGTATCTTGAGCGAAGCGGAAAGGGTTCGGCGTCGGACGTGCCCGCATTCGAGGGCGAGGTGACGAAACCTTCGGGATCTGAAGACAGCGCGGAGTGGGTGTACGACGTGTACGTCATGGAAGAGGACGGTGTAACGAACGACGTCGAGGGCGCCGACGAAGGCGATGAAGGCTACCTGCCAGTGATTCGCATTCGCGATTTTCACGATTACGTCGGTGAAGACGACTTTGAGAGTGATTTCGGCGACGATGACGATAGCAACGCGGAGGACTATTTCGGTGTAGATTACCCGGACACAGAGTCGGGCGAATCTGATGGAGGTTTCTTGCCAAGAGGATACCGCGACGGCGACGAGTCGTATGGAAGCGACGACGACGATTTTGGGGACGTCTGGCATCATTAGACTAGCGTTGGTAATGTGACATAGCGAAGGATACACTAGGCGGGTACCGTCTGGTACTAATTAATTTAACGAGGTACCGCCTCTTTGGTCTTTGACTCTTCTTCAGCCGCCGCCAGCGCCACACGCTCTTCGGCAGATTTCTTTGCCCCAGGAGCACAGTGCGTATCGAGCCAATCACTCGTTTCTGCGAGCATGTGGTTGATGCTTTCTTTCGCACGATAACCATGCGACTCATGCGGTAGAATAACGAGCTTGACCTCGGCACCGTTACCCTTGAGCGCGGCGAAGAACCGTTCAGACTGCATGAGGTGTGTTCCGCTATTCGTATCCTCTTCGCCATGAATGAGGAGGATTGGCTTCTTAATTTTGTGCGCATTCATGAACGGACTCATCGCCTCGTACGTTTCGGGAGCTTCCCAAAGCGTGCGCTCCTCGGCCTGGAATCCGAACGGTGTCAGTGTGCGATTGTATGCGCCACTACGAGCGATGGCGCAAGCGAATAAGTCAGGTGCGTGCGCGAGCAAGTTGGCCGCCATGAAGGCCCCGTAAGAGTGACCACCCACGGCAATCCTATCGGGATCACCCACTCCTCGTCGAACAACTTCATTGACAGCCGCTCGAGCGCCGGCGACGAGTTGTTCGACGTAGGTATCGTTCGGTTCAACGCCCTCGCCCTCACCGATGATTGGCAAAGCCGGGCCGTCGAGAACAGCGTACCCGCGGGCGAGCCAGACCAACGCGCTCGAAGGGCCGATACCGGTGAAGCGATAAGGAGAGTCTCTGAGCTGTGACGCGGACTCCTTCGTCTTGAACTCGCGAGGGTACGCCCACATGAGTAAAGGAAGGGGACCGTCGCGCTCGGCGTTGTACCCGGGAGGCGTGTACAAAGTCCCATTGAGCTCAACCCCATCCGAACGCGTATATTTGATGATCTCCTTGGGTAACTCTTTGAGATTCGGATGCGGATGCGGGAAATTCGTGATTCTCGTCTCTTTACCTGCGGATCCGTCCGCGTTCATCTGAAGCGTGTAGTACTGTGAATTCTCTGATGGGCTCTCGCGAGAGAACAGGATACGCATAGTCTCCATCGTAATCGGAGCCTTTTCCGGGCCGCCGAAATCGCTCACCAAACTTCCTGGGTGCTCCAAAAACGGCGGTTTACTCTCCCAAAGACGATGTTTCGCACCGGTGTCGACGTCAAATAAATCGATGAAAGGTTTGTCGCCCTGCGGGTTCGCCCCTTCACCCTCTAACAAAAGCTTAACACCAGGGCCGGTCGCCTTGCCCTCACCCAATGGCGTGGGTCCGATGACGCGCGCCAAGATATACGACCCATCATCGGTGCGACGGGTGCAGAATGAACCAGGGGCATTGTAACTGTCTTCGTAGTCACGCTCCCATAACATACTTTTTGTGGCGTCCGGGTCGACGTCGCCGGGAGCCGTCGCCCATACTCGCGACGTCCTCGTCTTGTACCAGCTTTCGTATAAGATGGATAAGTCATCGCCACCCCAGGCGACGCCACCATAGCGGAAATCCGTCTTGAACATCACTTTTGGAGCCGCCGCGGGATCCACAGAGATATCAACAGAGTATGTCACGTCACGTGGTGACACATCGATTCTCGGATCACCCTTGTCCTGCGCCTCCGTCCAATAAAGCGACGCGGGTTTATCCGAGCGCCAATTCACCGCACGAGGTCCCTCGCGCGTGGCGTTGTGAACGATGGGAACTTTGTCTGCCAAAGGCAAATCGGCAACTTCTCGCACGACGTTCCCTGTCGCGTCCGCGACCCAAACTTTCTGCGGGAATCGTCCGCACGGGACAGCGTACGAATACGGACGATTCATGGTCTGCACAATGGCGAATTTACCGTCTGGAGACGGATCGACTCGCGTGTAAATTCTCGGTTTCCCATCTCCCCAAGGTTTCGTCGATCCATTTCGTGTGTCTACCGCCACGAGTTCAGACGTGCAATAGTAATCGAACAGAGACTCATCGTGCGTATCCTTCAGTAAGTCCGCGTACGTTCGCGCCTGTGCGACGTTACCACCGCGATTACTCTGGATTCTCGGACCGAACGGGGTTTGAGGTCGCTTGGGCGCATCGTTTGGACGATTTTTCGGAATGCAACACGCAACGATGGTGTCGTCATCCAACCAACTGTACGACTCGAAAACCGTGTTCAACCCGCGATCGGGGAGCAAGACCTTGCACTCCAACGTGTTTGCGTCCGCGATCCACAGCTTGAGCGGCCCGCGCTCGGGTTCACCCGGCTCTCCACTCGAGCGCGTCGTGAACGCGATTTTTGTTCCACCCGGCGACCAACTCACGTAATTCAACAAAGCATTCTCCGGTATCCCCTTAAACTCCTCGCTCACACCGATCTCTTCATCCTTCGTCGGCATCGCTCCCATGCTCAGCTTGGTCTGATGTCCCATCCTCGACGAGGAATTCTGCGCCGGGTCCACCCGCACGCCGCCGAGTTTGACCTCCTCCAGCGCCAGCGTCGACACCGGCGGCAGCGGCGGCGGTTTATGCAGAAACAGCAATCGCGAGCGGTCGGGCGAGAGCGTCACGTTCGGGCTCGCCGGTCGCTCCGTGAACTGCGTCAGATCGTCGGGCGGTCGTCGGTATCCTCCGGCATCCGATGCGTCGTCGGCGTCGTTCGAGTGCGCGCGCGTCGCTCGAGCCGCTTTGACGGACGCACCGCCGACGAAGCGTCGCACGCGCGCGACGAAGGAATTTTGTGACGTCCCCGTTCGTTGGCGTCGACCGGGGGCGGATGACATGGCGACTCGGGCGCACGCGCGGTGCATGTCCGAGCGCTCGCGAGTGAGGAGGCGCGACGCGAGAAAGTCGAGGAGCGCACTTCGAGAACTCTCACGTTACAAATAGCCGGCTACGGCTCATGTCACGTTCTTGTTCGTGCCTTGAAACATGCGAGAGATGCCGTGCTTGATGAAGTGCGGTAGGAAAAGCGGCGTCGCGACGGTGAGCGCGACGTGCACGACGTGCGAGTGCAGGCGCAGCATCCAGGCGGTGGTGGAATCGATATTTTGCGGTAACGATCGCATCATTACCTTGAAGACGGTTTGAGCAGTGAAGCCGATGGGGGCGAACATTAAGTGCGGGACGACGACGCTCAATGTTGTGCTCACGCGGGAGTGCGGGGCGTGCAGGATGTGCAGGGCATACGTCAGGATCAAGCCTACGATGTACACCGGAACTTGGCCCATGTGTGGGTTGCGAACAATACTTGTTTGCATGTCCAAAAAGTGAGCCAGTGCGAACAACGAGACGAAAACGAACGTTTTCAGGTCATCGTGCATGTTCGAACCGATTGTAGGCAGCATGGCAGCCATGGTGAGCAACAAGAGGAACACGGATCTTACCTGAAAGCGCCCGGTTGAGACGAGCGCGTACGCGTCTATCTTGAGCAACCCAGCAGCGAGACACAAAATAGGTCTTCCCACGGCGTTCATGAATCGTTCAGCGATCGCCAGCGCTTGTAACTCCTCTCTGTCTTGGGAGCCTTGCGCACTCTCGTTGCCCAAAGTTTCCTGATCTTCCTGACACTTGGCCAGCGTGGCCAAGCGTTCGAGCAAGTTCAATGTTTTGTTGAGCCGGAGCATGTGAGCCATTTCCAGGACGAAGTTGAATCGTGTGCTCGACGGATCCCCATGCTGAAGAACGTGTGCGAGCGATAGGATGAACTGACGTGCCTCGAGCGTTCCCTTCGCCGTCAAAATTTCGTCAATGCCTCGCCTGATCTCCGTGACGTGAGAGGGACTTGGAATCATGAGCACTGGGATGTTGCTTCCTATCGGAAGCATCTTCGCAGTTCCGGACTGAACGAAACACTGCAAATACACCGCACCGAGAATCACCACTTTATTGGGGTTCCGCCCGTCTTTACCGTTCGTATAGAGCATGACCTCACACTCCCCAGATCGTCCTTGTTTAACGTCGCATTCAATGTAGTGTCCGCCGTGAAGGGCACGCACACCAAGCTCATCACTGAACGCTCCGGCGGGAAGTCTGACACGCAGCGGATCCGTAGAAGATGAATCAAGAACTGAAAAGACCTCGAGGTCATTCGAGAATCCGTGTAAATTGGCCGTCTCTTCCAGCGGGAGCAGATTTTCAGGGTTTCGAGCATCGAATAGTTGCCCGGCGCGAGAAATAGCCTGTGGAGCGAATCCGTTTGGAAGGATACCGTTCTCTGACTTCAAAAGCTTGCGGTTCTCACCGCGCGCGCGACCAATCCAACCCATGACAATAGAACCCTCGAAAACGTACGCGTCACCGTTGAGTTGTTCTTCACTATTTTCATCCAACTGAGTCGCTTCATCAACGCGCTCTGTCAACATCTCGTCAGACAATGGCATCGACGTAGGTAACTGCGTCGGCGCAGCCTCGGCGGAGAACAAGAACTCATACAAAAAGTGATTGACGGTTGGATCCGCCGAGTTCATGGAGCTGTAAATATCGAAATCTTTCAGAGCCTCTGGCACCAGGCCACTTTCGTCCCACATGCCACGTTGTTCTTCCAAGTGTATGGGCTCAGAATATTTCACTTCCGGTTTGACAATTGTCTCCTTGGCAGTAACCTTCGTACCAGCGATCATCTTCGCTTTTCGACCCGCTTGATGTTGCTCATCTTCAGCGGCAAAGCGAACCCAAGTCTGATCATCCACACGCGAAAGCATCCCGCTGTACCTTTTGTAAATGGGGTCCAGTCTCAACTCCATTTCCGTCCGCGTCTCGTGAGGGACGTCTCTCCCGTACGCGTACTTCAACTTATTCTTGCTCAAAGTCTTCGTTTTCGTTGCCGTCATCACGTCTTTATCGCACGGATGTACTTTTTGTCCGCGTTCATCAACTCCAAAGAACGTGCGGATCAACTGCACGGCTTCAACCTCAGGCTGTCCGGCGAGCAGGCTTTGAAAGTCTTCAACAAACGCGTTCACCTCCGTTGTTACCTGGAAATGCATCTGCGTCGTTCGCCACGGCGGGTTACGCTCTCCGCTCGGCGTATCCCCCGGCGGCGCGCCGCGCCCGGTCGATGGGTGATACACCCCAAGTAAGAACGCCGCCACGTCCTTCTCATCCGCGCTCAAGAGATGGTGCTTCAACTGCAGCCCTCGAAGGCGCTTCTTCGCCCGATCTTTCGCTCTGCGCTTCGCCAGGCACACTCGACACGTCTCCAGTCCCGTATCAAAGTCCTCCGGTTTCAGCGTCTGCTTGCACGACGCGCAGTACCAAGGTCTCAACTCACCCTTACCATTCAACTTCCGTCGCTTCGTTTGCTTCTCAGGATCCCGCGCCTTCGCCTGACGTCCCGTCCCCCCCTTCGAGCGCTCCGTACCGTCGGCGTTCGTCAGCGTCTGCGAGCTACTCCCTCCCGTCCTCTCGAGACCACGATCGCTCGCGCACGGAATCCCCGTCCGTGTCCGCGAACGACTGACGGTCGAGCGCGTCCCCGTCGTCCCGATCGTTTCCGCTCGCTCTGCGCGACATATCTCAGAGCGACACCAAAATTCTTCAACGCGTCGCG
>NC_014434.2:0-51827 GCF_000214015.3 Ostreococcus tauri | reverse complement strand
CCGCCGCCGACGCCGCGGTCACCGATCCGCGCGCCGCGACGAGACCTCACGTCGCGCGCGATCGCCCCCGGTCCCGCGCGTCGTCGACCCGTCCCGCGGCGCCGAGGGGTCGGCGTGTGGCAGCTGTGTGGGCGAACAGGGTCGCCACACACCCGGGCGTCGAGGGCGATCCACGCGCGATGGTCACCCGCCCGTCGCGTCCACGCCGACGGTGGGGGATTTTGACGAATCTCCGATTTTAGAGTCCCCAAAAGAGGTCGATTCACGACTCGTCGTGTGCGCCGTGTCAAAATCCATATACCGCGGGAGGGTCACCGACCCTCGAGTTACACTCTTCGGGTATGGTGACAATAGTTAAGGCACCGTTGGTCTAGTTGGTTATGACGCTCGCCTCACACGCGAGAGGTCTCCGGTTCGAACCCGGAATGGTGTACACTAACTTTTTTGCCGCTCCGTCGCGTCACTCCGCGTCGCGCGCGCGCCCAGGCGGCGCGGAGGGACATTATCTATCCGTTTCTCGCGAGATCCGACCGTTTAAATTTGAATTCGAGACGCGCGCGCACGAGCACGCAATACATGGGTGTTCGTGAGGAGGAAGACGCGGATGTTACCGACGCGTTTCTTAGCGATCCGGATGATACTTCTGCGCCGCGCCAGGGCCCTAGCTTGGGAGGGTGGTGGCGCGAAGTAGTCGTTCCCGGCGCCGCCGCGTTTTCAGCGCATCTTGCCGTGCGTCGTTTGGAAAAGTTGCTGCTCATCCTTCCGTTCTGCGCCGTTTGCATATGGGCTTTCGGAGTCGACTACGGGTCTTACGTCGCAGTTGCGGGTATCATTGCCTATTATTGCCGCAAGTCATATGTGAGGTACTGCGAACCGATCAGCGAGGAAAATACTTCTCCAACCACAAATGAATGAGACAAACTGGTGGGAGTCAAAATCCGTACATTCGGACACGCGGACGGACAAATCTCCGCCCCATCGCCCGTCGGGCGCGCCCCGACGACGCGCACGCGGAGTCGTGACGTCGTGAACCGACGAGAATACGCACGTCCCGGTGGGATGGAGATGTCGCGGTACTCGGTGGGATCGGCGCGCGGGGGACCCGGTGGGATGGAGATTCCGGGACGACGCGCGATCGCGGGACGGGCGGATGTGCGTTGGATGTGTTCCCGGAGCGCCTAACGGGGCGGGACGACGGGACGCCCGTGGGGGCGGGACGACGGCGACGACGGCTCGAACGCGCGCGAGAGACCGTCGTGGTCGTGGTCGTGGTCGTCGTCATCGTCGTCGTCGTCGTCGTCGTCGTCGTCTAGGAATGATCCGTCGATGGCGTCGAGGGCGCGACGTAAGTCGGCGCGCTGGGTCTCCGTGAGGGCGTCGAACTCTCGTCTGGCGGCGGCGAGCTCGCGACGGGCCTGATCGCCCGGACGGGCGATGAGCTTGCGCTCGAACGGATAGAGATCGCCCCAGTGGAGTTTGCGAGCGAATTTGTACCCGTCGCGACCGATTTCGCGACCGTGCGATTTGGCCACCGTGACGCGCTCGAGTTCGCCCGTCGGGGCGCAGAGCTCGAAGACGACGTGACCTTTGCGTCTAATGGGATGTCTTATCACTCGACCCCATCGCTGCATGGAATCACGAGCGAGCTCTCGGTGGAAAGCTTCGTCGTCATCGTCCGTCGCGGCGGACGGTTTCTTCGTTCTCTCATCGCGCGCCTCTCGAGCCGCTCGACTCGCGTCGGCGCGCGCCGACGCGCGAGAAGATTTTCTCACGACGACGTACGAAAACTTCTCATCCTGATACGTCTTCAAGCCGTGCTTCATCTCTCGCATGTACTCGCTTCGCATGGAACGCTGAGGAAAGTGACACCACGTCGAAAACCCATCCTCGCGGTTGGACTCTTTGACTGGACACGCGCCGTCGTGCTGACAAGGAGCGACGACGTACGCGTCCACGTCCTCCTCCGATGGCTCAATCCCAAGTCTTCGTGCTCTTTGCTCCATATCCCTACGCGCGACGTCTAAAATCATCGCCCGCGCTCTCCGAACGAGTAAGCTTCCCTTGGGCGTTCCTGGTTCGGCCAAGACTAAGATTCCGCCGAGGGCGACTTTGTCCCACAACTGACGAATCGTCACGTCCACCTGACGCTGCTGATTACGCGCCGTGGCTTCGTCTGGGATCTCGAGCAGGGCGTAGGACGAAACGACCACGTCGAAGCCACCGCGTCTGTTGGCGCCGCGGAGACTCGCGCTCGTGCGAACACCCTCGCTCTCGTGCCACGGGTGAGGTGTTTTCAATCTGAGCGCGCTCGCCGGGCGCGGCGCACTCAGCGCCGATTTCTCGTCGGCGTCCTCGAATTCGGTGAAGTCCAACTGATCGATACCTTCAATGTTCGTGTCTTGGCGCGGGCGTATGTCGTCTCTTTCTTGAATTATCGCCGTCATCGCCTCCGCTTCGCGCTCCGCCTCGACGTTTTTCGCGTAACCGACGACGCGACGAGCAAATCGCATCATGCCCGGATTACTATCCACGAACGCGACTTGAATCTCACCATCTCTCGGATTCGCGCTCATGGGTGTACCGACGTTGTCTCCGAACACCGCGCGGAGCGCGAAGAGCGTCGTCGGCATCGGTCCAGATCCAAAATCTAGCACAGTCTTTGGCGAGAAGCTCTCTCCGAGCCTGTCTCGCGTCTCATAGAATATCCTCTTCAGCGCCCCCATGGTCATGGGACTCCGCATCACCGCGTACACCGCGGCGTCTAATTCATCGTACTTTACCGTGACATCATTTACCTCGGCGCGCTCCTCTTGCGCGCTCACTAAACTCTGCTCCACCCGCCGCAGCTTACGCTTGCTCAATCTCACTGCCCACTCGATGTCGTCGTCCCACGTCGCCAACGCGTCGGCCGATCCCTCGACCATTCGCGTCGCGCTCGACCCAGCGCTCAGTAAACGACCGCTTCGATCATCCGCCGAGCTCTCTAGCTCCCTCGACGCGTCCCCGGCGCTTCCTCGTCGCATCGCCTCTCGCAAGCGCTCGTAACGCGCGCTCGCTCGGCGTCCCACTCGAACCCCTTTCTCCGCCCCGAACGCGTCTCTAACCGCTCTCCGGAGCGCCTCTTCCGTCGCACCGTCGTACGCGGACATCATGCCCACCCGTTGACGCGCCAACGCCGCGCACGCCCGACGCAACGCCTCGGAATCGAGCGCATCCTCCGCCGACCGCTCCAGCAGCAGACCACCCGAGCGCTCCATCTCGCGCGTCTTCTCAACCACAGACTCGCTTTGTCGACCGCTCGTCGACGCAAACGACGCGCGCGATGTTCGCAGACACCGCTCGAGCGACCGCGCGAGTCGAGACGCCATGTCAGCCGCGATTCGTCGGTCGAAGCGCGTCCCGGAGTGACGCTCTGGCGAAAAACCCCGGAAAAATTTTTCGTCCGACACTCGTCGCCGCGCCAACATCGCGATGCCGCCGAAGAAGAAGACGGAGGACGGCGCGTCCGAGGCGAGCGCCGCACGATTCGGTCGAGTGCGAAATAACCTAAAGATGGGCATCGTGGGATTGCCCAACGTCGGGAAGAGCTCGCTGTTCAACCTGTTGACCCGACAGAGCATACCGGTGGGTGTTTTAGCGTTCGATGCGGACGACGACGGACGAGGACTGACGCAGAGGCGACGCGAGCGTAGGCGGAAAACTTCCCGTTCTGTACGATCGAACCGAACGAGGCGCGATGCGCGGTGCCGGATGAACGGTACGATTATCTGTGTAACATGTGGAAGCCGCCGAGCATGTATCCGGCGTTTCTCATGGTGACGGACATCGCGGGTTTGGTTCGCGGTGCCTCGAGCGGGGCCGGTTTAGGGAACGCGTTCTTGAGTAATATCATGGCCACCGACGGGATTTTTCACGTCATTCGCGCGTTTGACGATCCCGAGGTCGTGCACGTCGACGACGAGTTGGATCCCGTGCGAGACTTGGCGACCATCACGGCGGAATTGTGCTTGAAAGATATCGAGACGGTGAAGCGCGCGGTCTCGGACGAAGAGCGCGACGTCAAGAAAAATCCGACGATGAAGCTCTCGGCCCTGTTCACTTCCACGATGGAACGCTGTCTGGAGATGTTAGAAAAGAACCTGGCGATTCGCACGGGGTCTTGGAACACACCAGAGGTTGAGATGATCAAGGAGAAGCTCCCGGCACTCTTGACCACCAAACCGATGGTGTACCTCATCAACCTTTCGAAGAAGGATTACATTCGAAAGAAGAACAAGTGGTTACCAAAGATTCACGAGTGGATCAAGGAACACGGCGGCGGTGTCATGATTCCGTGCTCAGTCGAGTACGAACAGGAGCTGTTCGACAGTTGCGGGAACGATGCGGAAAAACGTGAGGCGTTTGAAAAGGAGAACGACGGGGCCAAATCTGCCATTCCAAAGATGGTGACCCAAGGATACAAAGAGCTCAATCTCGTGTATTTCTTCACCGCCGGTGAAAAGGAGGTTCGATGCTGGACCGTGTACAACGGCGCCACCGCGCCGCAAGCCGCCGGGGTCATTCACAGCGACTTCGAGAAGACCTTCATCAAGGCTGAGGTCTGCGCCTTCGACGATTTCAAAGCCATCGCGACCAAACCCGGGATGTCCGAGGTCAAGGAGGCTGGCAAGTATCGCCAGGAGGGCAAATCATACGTCGTGCAGGACGGCGACATCGTGCACTTCATGGCCGGCGCCGCGACGAGCAAGAAGAAGTAGAAGTGTTTTTGATGATTTATGTAGACGTGAAATCGCCCCTCACCCGTCGTCACCGCTCGACGCCGACCGCGAGTGAAAACCGAGGGCGCTCGAGTGAACATGTTCGGCGCGGACTCCGACTCGGACGACGGCCCGAGCGCACTGTGCGTGAAGCGACGACGAGAATCGCGCGTGCGCCGAAATTTTGTGAATTGTTTCGAAACGCGACGCTCGAGACGCGCTGGAGCGAGCGCGCGCGCGCTCGAGCGAACGACTGATGCGATGTGATCCGCACGCAGGCCACTGCACGATTGCTGTGAGACGAACGACGCGGAGACGCTGCGCGCGCTGTTGGCGCCGCCTTCGACGGACGGAGACGCGGCGGAAGGAGACGCGGATCCGGCGGCGAACGAAGACGCGGAGGAGGAGAAGGAAGATGGTGATCGCGGTGATGACGAGGACGACGAGGACGACGAGGAAGATTTCGATCCGGAGGCTGAGGAGGAGGAGGAGGAGGAGGAGGAGGACGGCGCAGCAGCGTTCGGCGCGGCGCTCACCGCTGGTCTCGCGCGCGTCTCCATCGACGAGCGGGATCGCGAGGGGCACACCCCGCTGCACGTGGCGCTGCTGCATGGTTCAATCGATTGCGTGAACGCACTCTTGGATGCAGGGGCGAAATCGTACGTCACACTCGAGGGTTCGCCGCCGCTGCACATCGCGTGCGCAATGAGCGGATTCGAGCGACACGAGACCTTCGCATTGGAGGCTGTAAAGGCGTTGCTCCCGCACGTCGAGAATGAGTCTACTCAAGACGATTACGGACGAACCGCTCTATCCGTCGCGGCGCAACACGGTGTGTTGGCCATCGTTCAGACGCTCGTGAACGATTTCGCGCCGCCAAACGAGGAGGATACGGTTGAGGTGTACATCAACCTGAAAGACAAGACTCGTAACCGGCCGCTGCACTGGGCGTGCGCGTACGGACGCGGCGATGTCGTCGAGTTTCTGTTAAAGAGCGGCGCCGATGCTTCTCTGAGAAACGATAACAAGGACAACGCTCTGCACTGCGCCGTAAGAGGAGGCGATGCGAAGTGCGTTGAGGCGCTCTTGAAGTTGCATCCTGAGTTGGCTCAGGAGCAGAATGCGCAATCGCAAACGCCAGCGCAGATGGCCGCCGCGCGTGGAAGACCAGTGATTGCGAAGCTCTTCAAGCTAAGCGTCGATGCTGCGGCAGATGAAGATCTCAAGCGCTTCATCATAGCTCCGGATGTGTGCTTCTTGCATCACTCCTGTCCGCCGATTACTCGTCTGGAAAAGGACACACCGCCGCCCGAGAATGTCAACCGGTTGACCACACTGTTGAACCCGTCGAATGGAACGTTGCGTGGAAAGGAATTCAGCGAGCTCAACGTCGAGTACGTGTCGGAGGTCAAACCTGCTGCTTGGGTAGACATCCTGCGCTGTCATGAATACGCGTACCTCAAAAAGGTGCAGAAAATTTGTGACCAGCTGCCGGACATTCGTATGCTCCCGCGCGCGATCGGCACCATAGACGGTGATACCGCTGTATGTTCGCAATCTTTCAACGCCGCGCTCGCCGCCGCGGGCGCGACCATCGAAGCCGTGGAAAAGATCATCGCTGGCGAGACAAAGAAAGTGTTTTGCGCCGTTCGTCCTCCAGGGCATCACAGCGGTCCCCTCGGACCGGTCGGTACGCCAGGCGATCCCATCGGTACTGGTTCGCACGGATTCTGTCTCATCAACAACGTCGCCGTCGCTGCAGCGTACGCCCGATGCGTCCACCGAAACAAGATTCGACGAATTGCGCTGGTTGATTTCGACGTTCATCACGGGAACGGCACCGAGGCGTGCGTGCAAAACACAGCTCCGAGCGCGCCGCAGTTCAAGTACCAACTCCCCATCGGTGGTGGTACCTTTTCAATGCACATGTATCGCCCTTGGCTAGATGAAACCGATCCGGAAGAGATCATGTTTGCCTCGGTGCACGGATACGGGCGACGAGAGCTCCAGCATCACTTCTATCCAGGCACTGGTCCGACGAAGAGCACGAAAGGTGAGTACGACTTAGATACCGAAGAGATCCCGGCTTGGGATGAAGACGGCGTAGTCGAAGATCCGATGCACGTCGAGGCCGAGGTGCGTGTGAGCACAGCCAAGGGCGAGCAACCGTGGGTATTGGACGTTGGAATGGAGGGCGCGGGCAAGCGATCTGAGCGCGGGCACGCGTGGCGTCGAGTGTGGAAGGGAAAGATTTTGCCCGCCATCAACGCCTTTGAGCCCGAACTCATCATCATCTCCGCCGGTTTCGACGCACATGCGAAGGATGACATTCAAGGTCCAGTGAACCTGGGTGTGAAGGAACAAGACTATGAGTGGCTCACCACGGAGTTGGTGAAGATTGCCAACGCGCACTCCGACGGTCGCGTGATCTCTGTCCTCGAGGGTGGCTATCGAATTCAGGGAGGTCCGATCTCCGCGTTCGGCCGCTCCGTTGCCACGCACGTTCGAACGCTGTTCCAACCGAATGCCGAAAAATACGACGCCGCCAGGGCGAAGACGGAGTTCAACGCAGAGCTTCGAGTCCGCCGCGAGATTCGCGAGAAGCGAGAAGCTGAGGAAGAAGCCGAGCGTCAGGCCTACTTGGAGCGCATCGCTGAAGAAGAGCGCGCGATGATGGAAAGCAACGATGCTATGGACGCCGACGACGCGAACGGCGAGAAGCGCGAGGCCGAGACAGATCCCGAACAAACGCCGTCCAAGCGCTCGCGCCGAGGCGTTCCCGTCGATTACGCCGCGTTGAACGCCAAGATCGAAGCCGAGGCCGCGGCAAAGAAAGCCGCGAACACCGAGTCCTAGGAATGATCATCCGCGCCATCGACGCGTAGTCAATAAAACAGTCGCTTTAAGCTCGAACGCCGCGTCTCGCCCATCGTCTTTGCTCGACGTCCGCGCTCGCCGTCCCGAGCGCCCTTCGACAGGACCGACCGCTCATTCCTCACTTCACCGCGCGTCATGTCCCTCGCGCGCGTCAACGCTCGACGCGTCGTCAACGCATCCGTCGTCTCACCGCGCGCGCGTCGTTCAACGGCGTCTCGCGCCTCGATCGCGACCGTCCGAGCTTTGAACACGGTCGATGGGTGCGCGTTATCCACGCCGCGACGTGCTCGCCGCGCCGCGTCGCTCGCACCGCGCGCGTCCTCGGTGAGCGAGCTCGCGCTCGCGATCGACACCTCCGGGTTCGACCAGATGTTCATCAACGGCCTGAAGATCGGATTACCGCTCTACGGCGCGGTCGTCGGGGCGATCTTCATCTTTGGGACGATCGCAAAGGTTGCGTTTCCGGAAAAGTACGACGCGGCCATGTACGGCAAAGTGGCTAGGGAGGACGTGGAGAAGGGGAAGATCGATCTGGATAACTTGAGCGAGGAAGACGCGAGGGCGGTGGCGGAGTTGGAGGCGGAGATGCGGGCGCGTGGTGAGCTTTGATTTGAGCGTATTCGTTCATGTAAAGATATGTGATTACGATATTCTCGCAAACGACAGACAAATGAACGTTACGATCGTCGATTCGCCCGTCTACTAGTTACCCGGGACGAGTGAACACGTGGATTCGACCCATGATTTATACTCAGCGTTATCGGCGTACTTTTCCGCCTGCTTCTTATCCCCGCGCTTCGCCGCGCTCGTCATGAGCTTGACGATGAAGAGCAAGCCGAGCGACGACGGGACAAAGGTGATCGGTCTCGTTAACATCGCCGGGACGCCGGCGACGTAGAGTCCGACCCAAAAGAGAATCTCGCCGAGATAATTCGGGTGTCGACACACCTTGTACAGGCCTTCGTCGCACCATCGCGTCTTCCCTCGTTCTGTCGCCTTGAAGTTGAATTTCTGTTGATCCGCGATAGCTTCCAGGACGACGCCGATCCACTCCATCGCCAAACCGAGCGAGATGACCGCACCGTACTTCGCCACGTTCACCACATTCACGTTCTGCGCGTGCCACAACATCGGCGAGCTCATCATCGCGTACAACGCCGAGCACAAAGCGATGACCGCGGTGAGCTTCGCGAACCCTTTCGCCCCGGCTTCGGGCGCGTTTTTCGCCCGCTCCTTCCACTCGTCCCACGTCACGCTTCGGTAATACAAGAAACCAGCCAGTCGCGCGCCGTACACGAATCCACCCGCGATGTGCCACGCCAACGCCGTGCTCATCACCGCCCCGCTCGCCAACATCGCGTGGTACGTGAATGCCGCCGCGAACGCCACGCTGAGCCCGTAGCCCACCGAGAAGGAATAGATTGGATTCACGTACGCCAACGCCACCGCCGGGAAGCACGCGCACCAGAGCGCGGGCAACGCAGCGTGTGATGACAAAACGGCCGCCATCTCCGGCAGCGCCCTCGCGGTCGACGCGCGCGAACCGCGAGGAGACGCGCGCGAGTGAGACGATCGATGAGAATTCGCGCCACCAACCTCGAGCGAACGCGCGACGACGACCGACGCGCGCGACGACCGAGCGACGCGCGCGCGAGGGAGAACGACGCGCGCGCGCGCGTTGGAGGCGATGATCGATGCGCGCGCGGACATGGACGCGCGTCGAACGATGACGACGGAATCGGGTACGACGCGAGAACGACGCGAGAGTTCGACGCGCGCGCGCGCACGCGTCGACGCGAGAGTTCGCGCGACAGCGAGGTATCGCGCGAGAGTCGAGCGCGCGCGCGAGGCGTCGAGCGCGCGCGCGCGCGTCGAGAGGCGTGTTTGAGAGAAAAAGTTCGTTGGAGAATCAAAAATGGCGTCCTCAACGACGACGACGCGCTCGACGTCCTTCGTGGGAAGTCGTCGCGGGAAGAGGGAAAGTGCGACGGCGCGAGGGATGCGCGGGCGCGCGCGGGCGTCGCGCGGCGACGAGAGCGAACGCGTGCCCGATGGTACAGCGTCCGCGGCGACGGATGCGGACAGACGTCTCTTCGCGGGGCTGGCGAGTCGCCGACGCGCGATCGGACATATTAAGCGGCAGCGAAGTCGCGTGTCGGTGGGTGATTACGTATCGGACGAGTGCACGGTGCTGCGCGGCGAGCGATTCGCGGTGGAGCGCAAGCTACACGACGTGAAGCGGGACCTGAGCGCGCGGCTGGCGCTGGAGCGCTACGACGAGGCAAAGGAGATTCAAGCGCTCGTGATCGAGCTCGAGAGTGAGCGCGATCGAATAACGCGCGAGATTGAACGCGAGCAAACGACTTTACTTCGTCACCTCGACGAGCTTTACTGACTCGATCCGCGCTCGAGACTCTCGACGTCGTGCGTCGCCTCGACGAGCTTCGCGACTCTTAATGTTGTACGATACGCGACGTCTCGGCGTCGTTCGTGTACCACCTGTATGTATGTATCATCCGCTCGATTTAAAATAGCGCGTTGCATCGCTCTGTTGTAATCACAAATCACAAAGTCGCGGTCGCCGCACGCCGCTTCATACGCCGCCGCGAGTCATGACTTCGTCGTCCGCGCGAGGCGCGCTCCCGCACGAGCTCGAAGACCTGCGCGCGTTCACACTCGATCGAGTGATCAACGACGGTCGAGACGCCCACGGAAGAGTCGTCGCCCTCGGCACGTTCGTGGGCGAACAAGCGCAGAGTTTGGTAAAGCTCAACAGAGCACCTCTTCCGAGCTCAACAGACGCCGTTCGAGCGCTGTTACGAGAGGTCACGTCGATGCGAACTCGAATGCCGTACTCCGGGGGTGAGTACGGGTACTACGTTTCGCGAGACGTCGAGATAGAGGTCATCGCTCCGAGCGCGCTGACGGAGGCGACGGAGGCGGCGCGGGACAAGTTGTTGAAGAAACACATCGCCAGGAGCTCGACCCAGCGATTGGTGTGCGCGAGGGAGACGCCGGATATGTATACAACGAAGCACGAGGCGCAGTACATCGCGGCGATCCCGAGGGAGGCGACGAATTGGGTGCGAGAGATTTTATCGTTCAGGGCGGAGAAGGAGCGTCTGTTACACGCGGACGAACACTTCGTGATGAATACCGACCCGAAGTGGACAACGCATCCAGACTGCGAGACGACTGACAGAAAGAGCTGGCGCGATCACCCGAGCGTCGTGGATCTATACTGCCTCGGGATTTACGCAAAGGACGATTTACGTTCGTTGCGAGACGTCAGAGCGGAACATCTCCCGGCGCTTCGAGCGTTGCTTCACCGAGGGCGAGAGGTCATTGAGCGCGTCTACGGCGTCAAGGCTGAAGAAATTCGCGTGTACGTGCACTACCCACCGCAGTTTTATCACTTTCACGTGCACTACCAGGCGTTATCGGCCAAGGAGACCACTGGTTCTTCGTGCGAGCGAGCGATTCTATTGGAGGACATCATCGACAACGTCGAGCGCGACGGCGATCACTACGCCAACGCGAACCTGTCCCTGAAGATGGGCGAGCGCGACAATTTATATCGTTTATTCTTCGGTGACGACGCGAATTCGTAGACCGCGGCCATTAAATATTGACCGTCGAGCCGACCGCTCCGCCACGCGCGCCCTCCGCCCGCCTCACACCGCGGCATCCACCGCTCCCGCGTCGTCACCGATGTCCCTCGCGCACGGTTTCCGCGTCGCCGTGAGTGACAGATCGTCGCTCATCGCGTCCGCCGCGACCGATCGCGCGCGCGCGTCGACGCGCCGTGGGAGAGAATTCCTCCCCACCGCTTCGAAGAGTGCGCTTCCTTCGTCGACCGTCTCGTCGTTCGACGCGCGTCGAGGCCCCGCGCGCGCTCGGAGAGCGATCGTGACTCGCGCTGAGCGTGAGACCCGATTGGTGTCGGTGCTCACGTCTCTGCCGAGACGATTGGAGCTGTACTTTGCTCGGAGGTCGTATCGGGTGACGCTCTGGCGAGCGATCAGCGTCTTCTTCGGGTTCTACTTGGCGAACGTGATGACTCTGAGCTTTGGGGCTTTAGGGATCAACGACGTCGTCGCGGGGGCGCTGAGCGTTGCATTTTACGAGATCGTGACGAGGATTTATTACTCGACGCTGCAGCAGAATAAGTGGTTGGAGTTCGTGAACTGGTTCAAGGTTGGGTACTGTTACTCCCTGATCGCGGATGCGTTCAAGCTCGGATCGTGAGGAGAACGCGGTCGTTCGTCATCGCGTCATCGCGACTAGTTTGTTATTAGAGCACGAAAAAATAGTCGTCAAACCGGCGGACCGTCGAGCTGTCGAAGCGCCTCGTAAATGCCTATACCCGCGGAGACGCTCAGGTTCAAGCTTCTCACGTGCGTCTCGTCGATCGGAATTCGACGAATCCCGCCGCTCTGTCGACACGCTTCCATGGCATCCTCTCTCAACCCTTTATCCTCCGATCCGAATAACAACCAGTCCCCCCGTCGGTACGCGCCCGTCTCCGCGTGCGGTCGCGCGCCGAGTTTCGAAAACCCAACCAAACGCTTCTCCGTCGTCTCCACCCCCCTCCAGTACGCATAAAACGCTTCCCACGACGGATGCACCCTGACGCACACCGATTTCCAGTAATCCAACCCCGCGCGCTTCAACCGCGCGTCGTCCAGCTCGAACAACGGGTCCACCAGGTGCAGCGGCACCCGCGCCGCCGCGCACGACCGCGCCACGCACCCGGTGTTCCCAGGAATTCGCGGCTCCACGAGGACGACCGCGAGATCATCCCTCTGCGTCGTCGTCGCCGTCTCCATCGCGCGCACGCGCGTCGCCATCGCCATCGCCGCGGCCTCGCGCCCCGCGCCGGCGGCGCGAATCGTCGGACGCTCGAGCTCTCTCTCGCGCGCGCTCGGCGCGCGCGCGCGCGCGCTCGAGCTCGCGGTGAACACCCGCGCGCGCATCCACCGCGCGCGAGGTCGCGCGCGAGACGACGGCGGCGCGTCGACGGTCGATCGCGATCGCGCGTCGGTCGATCGCGCGTCGACCGACGCCCGTGAAAGGTGGAACGCAATCGAAAGGCGCCTTTCACCTTTCGAGTGGAAAAATCCAAAGGCGCGGCGGCGCGCGGCGACGGATGCGATGGGAATTCGACGACGCGCGCGGACGATGAGCGATCGCGCGCGCGCGCTGGCGTGGACGCTCGTCGCGATCGTCCTCGTCACGATGGCGCACGCGTGGAAGACGTCGGCGCGGGCGAGGCGGACGAACGCGAGACGGATCATCGAACGGGTGTGGAATCGTCGGAAAATGCTCGACGACGCGCGAGGGACGACCGCGGGACGCGCGCGGGGGGCGGATCGCGTGGGACGGTTGCGAGTGATTGGATTTTACCACCCGGCGCACGCGGACGGTGGGGGCGGGGAGCGCGTGCTGTTCGCCGCGATCGCGAGCGCGCAGCGGGACGCGAAGCGGCGAAGCGCGGAGGCGGAGGCGTCGGGGAGGTCGAGCGAGAGCGCGCGCGTGGCGTTCGTGGTGTACGCGAGCGCGCCGGATATGGGGGCGAGGGGTGATCGCGTGGTCGACGGTGCGGACGTCGTTCGACGGGCGAAGGAGCGGTTCGGCGTGGAGCTCGACGACGACGTGGTGGTGGTGCGGTTGAGAAACGAGAGATACTCTCGAGCGGAGAACTATCGATGGTGCACGATCGCGAGGCAGTTCTTGGGAAGCGCATTCCTGGGGTGGGAGGCTCTGTGGGCGTTCACCCCGGATGTGTTCGTGGATACGGTTGGGCACGCGGCGACGTATCCGCTGGCGCGATACGTCTTTGGATGCGAGACGGCGGCGTACGTGCACTATCCCACGGTGTCGACGGACATGATCGACCGCGTCGCGGCGGGAAGAGTGATGTACAACAACAGTGGACGATTCGCGGCGTCTAAGTTTCTTACTGGTCTCAAGCTCGTGTACTACCGTCTGTTTGCGGTTGCGTACCGGTGGTGCGGACGGGCGTGCGCGTGCGTCATGGTGAACTCGTCCTGGACGAAAGCGCACATCGACACGCTCTGGGGTGTGGACGCCAAGATTGTCTACCCACCGTGTAACGTCGAAGACTTGTCAACAATTCCGCTCACGAGACCGCTGTTAGACGCCAATGGGGCGGCTGTGAAGAAGGACAAGGCTTCGATTCGAGTCGTGAGCGTGGGACAGTTTCGACCGGAAAAGGCGCACTTGGTACAAATCGCGGCGTGGAAGGCGCTGAAGAAGATGAAAAACCGATCAACGAACATCGAGAATGCGATCTTGGTCTTCGTCGGAGGATGCCGTGACAAAGCCGATCGCGAGCGCTTGGCTGACTTGAAACAAAGCGTGAAGGATTTGGAGCTCGAGGACAGCGTGCAGTTTCATGTCGACGCGCCTTACGATGTCGTGAGGCGGGAACTCTCTCGTGCATCCATCGGACTACATGCGATGTTAGACGAGCATTTCGGTATTTGCGTCGTGGAGTACATGGCTGCCGGCGCAATACCGGTGGCGCACGCGTCCGGTGGACCTCTGCTGGACATCATCCGAGACGTACCCAAAGGCGTCACGGGATTTACGGCGGACACTCCTCAGGCTTTTGCGGAAATTCTCGAACACGTGATCATGATGCGCCGAGCTGAGCGCGAAGAGATCGCCGGACGAGCGCGAGAGCGTAGTAAACTTTTCACCGAGGCAAACTTCCGCGAGAGTTTCATAAACGCGTTGGTAAATGCAGGAATCTGGATGTAATTGTGACTACAACATTCGCGCACGCAACGATGAATTATTCCTCTTCGGATTCGTCGTCTTCAGAGTCGCCCTCGTCCCCGTCAGAGTCCTCGTCTTCGGAATCGACCTCTTCGTCTTCAGAGTCCTCTTCAGAATCCTCTTCAGAGTCCTCTTCAGAGTCCTCTTCGTCCGACTCCTCCTGTCGCTTTCGACGTTTCGTGGGCGCAGGCTTGGCGTCCTCGTCGTCCTCGTCCTCGTCCTCGTCGTCCTCGTCGTCCGACTCTTCTTCGTCGTCCATCTCTGCGTCCAACTCTTCGTCTTCCGAGTCGTCCTCCGAGTCATCCTCCGAGTCGTCCTCCGCGTCCTCCGCGTCCTCCGCATCTTCGCCGCCCTCGATCAGACGCTTCAAATTAACCATCTCCGCCTCCAAATATTCCTTCCGTCGCACCTTTTTCGTCTGCTGCGCGTCCAACTTTTCCCCCGAAGCCTCGACGCTCCGCTCCAACGCGTCGATTTGTCGCAACTTTTTCGCCAGCGCCCTGTACCGAATCTCCAACGGTCCGTACGTCCGCCCGCGCATCTCCCCACCGTTCACCACCCGCTCGCTCTCGCCGCGCATCTTCCCCTTCTCCTTGCGCGCCCGCTCCTCTCGCGCGCGCTGCGCGTAGCTCTTCCCCGGCGCGCGCGCATCGCGCGCCTTCTCCAACGCGCGAATCCGCGCGCGGGACGCCGGTCCCCCGGGCGTGCGCCGTCCCATCCCGTTCGCGCGCGCGTCGGGTGACGAATGAAATCACCCCCGACCCTCGCGCGCGCGCGCGTCCCGTCTCGCGTCGCGTCGACGCCGACGTCGCGACGTTCGCGTCGCCGGCGGCGCGTCACCGTCGCGACGGGTCCACGCGGCGACGCGTCGCAGTGTGGGTCTCTTATAACCCATCACGCGCGCGTCCACGCCGCGCCCGGTGGACGGCACGCGCGACGCCCGATGGCGATGGCGCGCGTGGAGTACGCGCGCGGCGGTTTTTTTATTTTTTATGTCATGGCGGTTTTATGTCGCGTCGATGCGATCGCCCATCGCGCGCGCGACGACGCGCAGACGCGCGCGCGCGAGGCGCAGACGCGCGCGCGATGGGGACGCGGACGATGATGCCGTCGACGACGCCGCGGGCGCGATCGGGGGGGCGCGCGCGCGATCAGGGACGGATGCGGGAGACGATTGTGCGCGCGAGTGAGAATCCGCTCGAACGCTTCTTCCCGCCGCATCGACAGCGCTCGGGGGCGAAGGATGGCGCCTCGGGCGGAAGGGAGTCCGCGGTGGTGCGAGAGAGTGATGATGGCGCGGTGGAGGCGCGCGGGCGGGCGAACGAGTCGACGGGAACGGTGGGATCGGGGGGGCGGAGCGCGGGGCGGACGCCGACGCTCGCCGACGCGGATCCGGGGGTGCGACGCACCAGGGCCGCGCTCGACGGCGCGCGACCGGGCGATTTGTTAATGGTGGAGACGCGGTTCGCCGATGGGAGCGACGTGCTGGCGAGTGGGAGAGATCAGATGACCACGAGGTGGTTCGTCGTTCGTCGGATCGGTACGTCGGCGGGCGGGCGGAAAATGTTGGAGGGTGAGTTGGAGGGCAAGCTGGCGCAAATCGTCGATCAAGGCGGGACGCAAGAGGCGAGAATAGGGATTCAAGGCGCTCTGTTCGATGAGCGAGGGGGGCTGGCGAGCGCGAAGGGGGTGAGAGACGCGAAGGCGATGAAACGCGTCGCAAAGGCGCACGCGAAACGGGTGAACGACGAGATGGATAAGGCGACGCTCGTGTCGCAAGCCGCGAGCGCGTTGACGCTTGAAATGTTGGAGAGCGCGGTGCGTGCGTCTCCGGACTTTTGGACGCGCGGTAACGGCGCGCACTCGAGACGCGTGATCACCGACGCCACCGAGAACGCGACGAAGATGGCGGGCGAGCTCTTGGCGCTGAAACACGGACATCGAGACGTGGTTTTGACGCAGATCACGAGCGACTGGGAGTGCGGGACGGAGGACAGCATACGCGCTCCGTTCGCGGCGTCCGTGCTCGAGGACATCCTCGCCACGCAACGCGACGTCGCGGTGGAGATATCGGAGGCTCGGTACGAGACGGAAAACATGACCGACGGTGAGCCGCAGTACGAGAGTGGGGTCACCTTTGTGGTGTATCGAACGGTCGCCGAGCACAGGGCGAAGCTCTTGGCGTCCATGGGTGTGCAGGCGACGCGAAACGTCGCGAGAGCGTTCGAGCAAGCTCTCGTCGGCGTCGCCCTCGGGTACGACGACGCGAACGTCGAGTACCACGTGCGTCACATGAACGAAGAGAATGAGATATCGATGGAAGAGATCCGGACGCTGATTGAGAACGCCAGGCAAGAAATCGACTCACTTTTGACGACCAAGGCGTGATTCGCCGACGACTGTCATATGTTGTAACAATAACAATAATAACACGCGAGCACTCATCTCGCCATTCTTGAGCGACGCTTTCGGGTGGAAAAGCAATCTACACTACATCACAATCTCTAAAAATGCGCACTTCTCGCACCTCGCGACGCACGCGTCGAGGCCGTACTCGTCTCGCACGTCGAAACGGAGTTCGCCCGCACGTCCGCACCCGCGCTCGGCGTGCGACTCGAACGTCCTCGCGAGTCGGCTTTTGAGATACCTCAACCCCACTTTCTCGTCCAACCTGGCCAATCTAAACTTCCCGCACGTGCAAAACAGCACGTGCCTGTTCTGTAGCACTCTTTGCGAACCGCACACCGGACACAACACGTCCTCGTCGTCCTCCGCGTCGCGCTTCACGCCATCCTCCACGGGAAACTTCCACCGTTCGAACGCCTCGATCGCTCGCGCCAATCGTTCAGTCTCTTCCGCCTCCTCACTCGTCTCCCCACTCAGCGCGCGCTCTCGTCGAAGCGCCACCTCGCGCTCCTCGCGCTCGAGCTCTGCGTCCCGCGCCTCCGCCATCGCCGTCAACACCCGCTCGATCTCCGCTTCCGTCATCGAACCGAATCCATCATCCTCTGCATCCTCTTCGCCGTTCGTTTCTTCTCTCCGTCGTCGCTTCGCCTCTCTCCGAACGATCTCTCGACACGTCGACGCAAAGTCTGCGTCGTCTTTTGAATCATCATCATCCTCTCGCGACCGTCGTCCTCGCCCGCGCGTGTGTTCGATCACGCGCTCGACGCACGCGCGCTCGAACGCACAGAGGGACGCATCGGCATCCATCACCCCCTCCCGAGCGCCCCTCGTCGCCGTCGTCGCGCGCGAACGACGTCCCCGAGGACGACGACGCGGACGCCGCGCGCGCGTTCAAAAAAACACACGACGGCCAAAGCGCCACAGAACCGTGTGACGGTTCATATCCACGTCCACACGCCGACGCCCGCGCGCTTGTCCCGGTCCGCATGCCGGCGCGGCGCGATGCGCGCGCCGTCGCGACGATCGCGGTCGTCGTCTTCGTCGTCGTCTGCGTCGGCCGTGGCGGCGGCGCGACGGCGCTGACGCTGACGAGCGACGGGAGAACGTGTAAATTTCCGCTCGAGGTCGGCGGGGCGACGTCGACGACGTGCGTACCGTTCGGATCGAACGACGTCCTGTGGTGCGTCGCGGAGGAAGATGGACGATGGGGGACGTGCGCGGAGGCGTACGACGCGAGTGAACGCGGTCGGGTGACGAGGGAGATGACGTTGCGCGCGGCGCGGACGCTGGGCGATTCGTCCGCGAGCGCGGACGAAAAGCGTGCGGCGAACGAGATTTTGGAGAACGCGAGTGCGTTGATGCTTCGCGCGCTCGCGGATGAGAACATCGAGATTGATGGCACGGTGATCGATAATCCCATCGCGGCGTATCTGGAGAAACGGGACGACGGCGTGGCGAGCGGGTCGCCCCCGCCGATCAAACGGCTTCGTCCACCACCGCCGACGGCATCATCGCCACCGCCATCGCCACCGCCGTCATCGCCACCGCCGTCATCACCACCGCCATCACCGCCGCCCGTCGAGACACTACCGCGTTGCAGGGCTAGAGTGGACATTCGTTGGGAGAGTCCACAAGCCGATGGTTCGTCGGAATTCGGCATGGACGTGTACGTCCTTCTATCGTCTGGCGACAGCATTTCGGACGGCTGGAGAGTGATTTTTAAGTTCATGAGCGATCAGGTGGCGCTGTACTCAAACTCGGCGTACGGTGCGGATGCGCGGACGCTATACTCTCCTGATTATGGTCGAGTGTATGAGCTCGCCGATCGAGGCTGGGATGCGTTCATCGCACTATACTCGACGAAACGCATCGGATTCAACGTACGTACGAGAGCGGACTCGCGCGCTTTAAAGTTAAAACTTCTCATTCTCAATGGCGCGCGGTGCGAGGTCGTTGAAGAGTCATCGCAACGGTACTGACGATAAAATTCGCCGCGTGCGGAGCGTACAATTACAAATCCTTCCTTTTAAATCTGATGCACCGCCTTGACTTCGTTCAGAATCTTTCGCACTTTCTCTTCGGGTTCGTCGCGCAATCCTGGAATGTCGCCGAAATCCGTCGAGTCGTCGCCAACGAGCGCTCTGAACGAATCCGCTACGCCTTCGGACAACCCAATCAAATCGTACCCACCCTCCAACAAAAATACTATCCTACCTTCGCACAGCTCGTTCGCCAACTCCTTGAGCTTAGTACACAGTCGATGGTACGTACCTGAGCGGAAGGTCAGCCCCGCGAGCGGATCACGCCAATGCGCGTCGTATCCCGCGCTCACAATAATGAAATCCGGCTTGAAGCGTGCCGCCCCCGGCATGACCACCTCTTCAAACGCGGTCAAAACCGCTTTATCACCGCTTCCAGGAGGAAGAGGGATATTAATGGTCGCGCCTATCCCCTCGTCCGAACCCACGTCCGTGAACTTCCCGGTTCCAGGATAACTTCCGTCCTCGTGCGTGGAAACGAAGAGCACACTCAGGTCCGAGTGAAATATGTCATTCGTCCCGTTCCCGTGATGCACGTCGTAATCAAATATCATCACTCTTTCATGTCCGCGCTTCTGCGCGTGTCTCGCCGCAACCGCAGCGTTTCCAACTAAGCAGAATCCCATCGCGCCTCGCGGAGTCGCGTGATGTCCCGGTGGACGCACCAACCCGAAACCCGACGGCGTCAACCCCTTCTTCGATCGATCGCACACCTCGTCCACGAGCGCGATCGCCGCTCCCGCTCCTCGCATAGCGTCTGCGTACGTCGAGGTCGTGCAATACGTCGGCGCGGTGTCCAAATTAACCGGCGCACGCGTTCCGCACAACAACTCGAGCCCGGTGGCGTAATTCTTTGTGTGTACCCCCTCCAGCGCCGACTTGGGCGCTAACTCCACGCCCGTGAGCTCCATCACGTCCTGAGGACGATGTGTTCCGAGCAGTTGACCCTTTTCGAGCTCTTTTAAGATGGCCGGAACGCGTGCGGCGCACTCGGGGTGACCCTCAAGGTCATGTCCGCTCGCGACGCTGGAGACAAAGATAAGCTTTGGCGCATCGTTTGAGCTAGCGCTCGGGACCGTGGTCGACCGCACGTGCGAAATATGTTTCCTCACGACGCACACCGATGCGATCGGTGACGGACGGACGAGCGCAGACATGACGCGTTGCAGAGTGAAGACACTGCGCGGAGACGAGCGGCTGATTCTCCCTCCGGTACTCCACAAGGATTCAGGTTCTCAAAATTTCATGGCTACATATTATGTACGTGCTACTCATCTCAGCGCGCCCGCTGTTCACTGTTCTTCGAACAAGGAAGGTTTGATGGACATGAGTCTTTCGCCCGCAAATGCTTCCGGGACGCGCCAGTCGCCCGACGCGCAGGGGAGTGGACAGTAACGTGCCTCGCGCGTGGCGTCGTCAACGATCCAAACTGCGAGTTTGCCCACCCCGATGGAATACCCCGTGGCGTTCGGAACGAGCGTCCACACGTTCTGCGGGGGATTGTCCCACGTATAATTTGCTCCCGTGACTTCGTCCCAGGCATTCACGATTACTTGCGTTCGGTACACTTTCTTCGTCGTAGGGCCGAGACAAAAGATCCACTCATTATTCGCGTGACACTCGGGTGTGCCGCGCTCCCCCTCCACGAACGGAATTTTGGGGATCCCCTGAGAATTTTCATCGCACGGCAACTTGCACGCCCAGTGACGATCGCCAAGCGAACTCCAAAACCAGTCTCCTGCCTCGAAGTACTCACGACCCCAGACGGCAATTTTACTCTTTATATCTCGCCACGCACCGTGGCCATCTAACATGCCCTCGACGCGCTTGAATCCGGCCCCCTCCTTGTAGTACACGCTATTCCTTCCTACGGCGACGTCGTCCTTACGTTCACGCAAATTCCACGCGTCGTGCCACGGGGAGTTTGTCTCATTCATATCGTGGACGTTGAGAATCTGCTGCACATCATTACCGTCCTCTCGCGCCCAAATATCTTCGTAGCCGGCGCTGATCCTGCGCAAATTTTTACTTCCCACCGCGTGCAGTCGTCCCCTATCACCGACGGCTAAATCCGGGTGTATGGCGTATCGCTCGCGCTGTCGCAGCAAATTGCCTGTGGGAGAGCGCAAGTCATCTTTCAGCGCGTACACATCACACCTCTTCCTGCACTCCTGACGGCACGTCCCCCATACCCACTTGACGCTATTGTTTTGCGGCGAGTCCCACATTCCTCGGTTGTGGTAGACGTTAGAACCTCCTCGAGTTCGTGACGAACAGTCCCCCGGTGCCGTCTCTAGCGGCGCGTCCATGTTCGTACCACCGATCTCCCAAAGACGTTTTCCCGCAGCATTATGCAGCACGACCCCGTACTCGCACGTGTTGTCCACGTACGCGCGCGTCTCCCAGTGTCCCGGAGGGCCTAACTTCTTCCCCATCTCGTACGAGGTGTGTGGATTTCTCAGGTTGAACTCCCAGAACCAGCCCGCGTGTCCATTGTTGCACTTCGTCACCAGCGTCGCCCCCGTGATCTCGTGCTGAAAGAACTCGGCGTGTCGCTCGACGTGCTCGTCCGGTATGCAGCGCGTGACGTACTCGAATCCCACAAACCGCGGATGCCTCTCCTTGGGTTTCAGCATCGGTACAGCGCCGTCACCGAGCGATGCGAACGCGTCCGTGAGCCCTCCCACGCGCGTCTCGCCCCGTCGCGACGCGTGATGCGCCCCGACGACCGCGACGAGCGCCAAAACGCCCGCGCTCGCGAGCGCTCGACCGGACACCAGCCATCGTCCGTCATCCGCGCGCGTCGCCGCACCGCTCGACGTCGTCTCCGCGAACGACGACGCGCGCGTGCACACCAAGGTGTCGCGTTCGTCCGATCGAGCGACGTCGACGATCACGGCGTCCGCCGCCATGGCGCGCGCGGCGACGTGTGCGGCGTCAACACCATTTCCACGGGGCGTCGCGTCCCATTGGTTCGCAACACGGCTTTATGTATGCTTCCACTACGTACCGTGTGTCCGGTTTTCGACGCACCCGGTCGGCGTGGCGACGGTCTCGCCATCGCGCGACGCACTCGTCGCCTCGTCGCGCCCGATCGATCGACGCCCGCGATGGGGGCGTGTCTGAGCATGTGTGAATCCACCCCGGACGTGCCGGCGAACATCATCGCCGATCCCGAGGTACGGCTGGCGCGCGCGCGCGTGCTCGAATCGACGAATTGACGTTCGCGCGCTCGGGGGGTGTTGGGACGACGTTCGGTCGACAGCGCGTTGAGCGATCTCGGAGAGACGGAGGCGGTGACGTCGCGTACTGACGGTGCGCATCCATCACCACCCGCAGGGTCCGAGTAAGTTCGTCGTCAAGTCATGCTCGATGTTCAACAAGGATTACGAAGTGTATCGCGACGCGGTGGACGTGAACAACCGCTGGCTGTTCGTGAACCGAAGCGGAAAGGGAATGTTCGATCCCACCGGATACATCGACCTCGAGAACTACGTGCGAATCAACCCGGAGGATAAGAAGAAGGGCCAGGTGCTCTGGAAGGCTAAGTATAACGAGCGACCGAGTTTTCAGATGGGCATGTCGCTCGATGCCGATTCGGAGGACGACGGCGACTCAAATGGCATGGTCCAGGCTTTGACCGGAATGTTCGCGAACATGATGAACCAGGGTGACGAACGATTCTACTCAATGAAGTGGAGAACTTTCTCCGAGGCCAAGATCAGGTCGGTGAAGACTCCGGGACAAGAGTACAGCGTGAAAATCAAAGCCAAGGGCTACTGCACGAGAAAAGTTAACATAGTGTACACGCGCGATGAAAACGGCCTCAAACGCAACGTCGTTGTTAAAGATAACGAATACGTGACGAAGATCTCGTACAAGATTAAGCAAGCCGATGGCACGACGATCGAACGCTTCGACATGTACCCGGGCGACGGCGGTTACTTCAGCGGCCCCGAAATGGTCTGGGAGTGCGGCGCCTTCACCGCCAAGCTCAAGGGGGGTTTCTTCTCCAACAACCCGCACGAGATCGAGACGAAGCCCGGTATCGACCCCGGTTTCGCCCTCATCTTCGCCCACATCTGCGTCACCGAGTTCGCCCCGGATGAGATCAAGAAGGACCTCAAGCCGCAGTGGAACCTGTGCCCGGGATACGTCAACCCGTATTAACGACGGCGACGGCGACCGCGCCGATTCCAACGCACGTCCCGACGAAGAACTCGACCGAAATATTATGAACACTTTATCAACACCTTATCAACACGTAATATTTATAATACATCCAATAAGTCCACCACCTCCACAGGCCGAGGGACCGACGCCGCTGATGCAGGCGACCCGCGAAGATACCAGAGATATACGTATGCTTACACTACGCGCGCGACGCACTCGTCGCCTCGTCGCGCCCGATCGATCGACGCCCGCGATGGGGGCGTGTCTGAGCATGTGTGAATCCACCCCGGACGTGCCGGCGAACATCATCGCCGATCCCGAGGTACGGCTGGCGCGCGTGCTCGAATCGACGAATTGACGTTCGCGCGCTCGGGGGGTGTTGGGACGACGTTCGGTCGACAGCGCGTTGAGCGATCTCGGAGAGACGGAGGCGGTGACGTCGCGTACTGACGGTGCGCATCCATCACCACCCGCAGGGTCCGAGTAAGTTCGTCGTCAAGTCATGCTCGATGTTCAACAAGGATTACGAGGTGTATCGCGACGCGGTGGACGTGAACAACCGCTGGCTGTTCATGAACCGAAGCGGAAAGGGAATGTTCGATCCCACCGGATACATCGACCTCGAGAACTACGTGCGAATCAACCCGGAGGATAAGAAGAAGGGCCAGGTGCTCTGGAAGGCTAAGTATAACGAGCGACCGAGTTTTCAGATGGGCATGTCGCTCGGTGCCGATTCGGAGGACGACGGCGACTCAAACGGCATGGTCCAGTCTTTGACCGGAATGTTCTCGCGGATGGCGAACACGGGTAACGATAGATTCTACTCAATGAAGTGGAGAACTTTCTCCGAGGCCAAGATCAGGTCGGTGAAGACTCCGGGACAAGAGTACAGCGTGAAAATCAAAGCCAAGGGCTACTGCACGAGAACAGTCAACATTACATACGAGCGCGATGAAAACGGCCACCGACATCGCAGGGTGTCCGTTCAAGATCACAAATACGTGACGAAGATCTCGTACAAGATCAAGCAAGCCGATGGCACGACGATCGAACGCTTCGACATGTACCCGGGCGACGGCGGTTACTTCAGCGGCCCCGAAATGGTCTGGGAGTGCGGCGCCTTCACCGCCAAGCTCAAGGGGGGTTTCTTCTCCAACTACCCGCACGAGATCGAGACGAAGCCCGGTATCGACCCCGGTTTCGCCCTCATCTTCGCCCACATCTGCGTCACCGAGTTCGCCCCGGATGAGATCAAGAAGGACCTCAAGCCGCAGTGGAACCTGTGCCCGGGATACGTCAACCCGTATTAAACGGCGGCGACGTCGGACGCGGCGAACGCGCATTCCAACAAAGGCCTCGTCCGAGGTACGATGTAATCATATTTATCACAGTAGATCCGCTCAACGACGCAACCGGCGAGGTCTCTCAACAACCAATCGACATACATACCCCCTCTCTGGAGTCATGAATCACCAAACCGGTCACGCAATTCGACGTCGTCCGAACGCGCCTTCCGATCGCTCGACCGCGCGCGTGCGCACACGTCACCGCGCGCGAAGTCGTCATGGTGGCGGTCGGTGACGCGTTCCCCGACGTCGTCGCCCAATCCCACGAGCCCACGTGGCCGACGCCCGTGAAGATGCGCGCGCGCTTGGCTGGCAAGCGAACGATCGTCGTCGGTCTTCCCGGCGCGTTCACGCCCACGTGATCGACGTGTCAGGTCCCGGGATACCTCGCGGGACAGGACGCGTTGAAAAACGCGAAGATTGATGAGGTTTTGGTCTACTGCGTGAACGACGCCGCGGTGATGGGGGCCTGGGCGATCGATCAAAAGATTGCGGGATCGAACATCGCCTTCGTCGCCGACCCGAACTCGGTGATGACCAAGGCGTTGGACATGGAGCTCACGCACCCGGGACCGTGCGCCAAGCTCGGACCGAAGCGATGCAAGCGATTCGCGATGTTCGTCGAGGATGGCGTGATCAAGGTGATCAACGTGAGCGAAGGGCCGGACGATCCCGCCGGGGACGAAAGGCCCGAGTCCTCGTGCATTGATAACATGCTCAAGGATATCGCCGCCTTGTAAGCGGCGAGGGTTCGAGCTCCGATCGTAACCTTTACATTTTCGTTTTACATTTTCTTTTCGATCCAGAGCGAGAGCGACGGGTGGGTGAGGGGATCTAGGACGACGCGCTCGCGAACCGTGACGCGAACCAGCGAAAGAGCCGAATGCACGGTTGGCTGGTTCGTCGATGAAGCGAACGCGACGTCCGACTCGCGATTCCCCAACGCCTGGAAGAGTGACAATGACGCGAGTCGTTGCGCTTGAAATAAACCATTAAAACATAATGAATACAACAACGCGTCTACTAATCGCTGCGCTCCTTCTTGACGCTGACGACGGTCGGCTTCTCCTCAATCTCCTCCTTCGCGCCGCCGTGTCGTCGTTGCCACGAACAGAACGCCGCGAGATTGCAATCTTTTGGTTTGCGGTTGATGTCACCTCGCGCGAAAATCTCGAAAGAATCGATGCCAAACTCGCCAATTCCGTAAATTTTCTTTTCTGGTTCGAGACCAACCTCGAACGCCCCGGTGTTCGTGAGAATCGCCGTACTGACCTCGACGATGGTTCTATGTCGCCCCGGAAAGAGACCGAGTCGTTTGATGACCTCGAAGACTTCCTCTGCGTCGGCATGCAGCGCCGCCGTTGGCGTTGGAAACTTTTCAAAGAAATTTGATATCACCTCGTGTTTCAACGGCCCACTCGCAACTCGACTCATCAGAGCGCACGCGATGAGAAGCATCCAAGCGTCGTGCGCGTAATACTCCTGCAATAGCTGTAATTCACTCGGCGGCGGCGGTTTCCCAAGCCTAGATTTGACCCAGGTCTCCCAGTCGTCCACGTGCGATGGAACGTCCTCTCCCCAACGTCGAACCGCATCCGCGCGCCATGCGCTCTCATTCGTCTTCCCACTCGCCGCTCGAGTCTCCAACAAACGCTCTCGCGCCCCGGCCAACCACTCTCGAGACGCCGCGAACGCGTCCGTCTCCTCGTCTTCGTCCCGAGCCAACTTTGGCTGTCGCCTCGAGTTCTCTCCAGGCTCGTCACCATCGTCCATGGCGTCGATCGCGGAGCCATCGTGCTCGGGCTTGATCCCGACCACTCGAGACGATCGCCTCGTGGGTTCTTGAAGCGTCTTGCGCTTCCGAGAGTTCGCGTTCGATCGACGATTGTTTGCGTCACCAAACATGTCTTTTGAGATTTGTAACACGCCGAGCCGCTTCATGTACGCACGGTTACGCTCGACGTGAGCCAAACGTTGGAGCTCGTACTCACTCAGAGCCGGGGGAGCGTTCTCGTCGCGAGTCATGACTTGAAACGCGCGAGGAATTGCGGACGCGCGTTAGCTCGCAAACGAGGTGTAGGTAGATTTCGCAAACTCAATTAAATGAAACCTACTGGTTTCTTGCTGCTATTACGTGTTGGATTGCTCTTTGAGCTTTTTAATCGCCTCGGCGATGTTCAATCCGCCGAGCGCCGCGGTCAAGGTTTGCGCGGCTAATGCGGCAGCGTCAACATCCTTGGGCGACAGGTATGGCGGCGGCTCCTCCTTGCCGGCGATGGTGACGCTGGTGAACATCTCGCCCTCGCCCAGGCCCAGGCGATCGTACACCTGTTGAAGATCTTCCACGGTCATCGCGTCGTACATTAGCGGCAAGTCCGCGATGCACTGGATCTTCTTCTTCGGCGCCAGGTCCGGGGTGTTTGTGCACTGCATGAGATCAGCCCAGTAGTTGTTCGTTTTGAGGTCCATCTCGTGTCGACTCAACAAGGTCAAGCGCGCGCGATCGACCTCGCGCTGGCTCACGCGCTGCGTCTTGAATCCTCGCATCACACGGACGCCGGCCTGAAGCGCGTCATCGATCTTTTCCGGCGTTGACGTCACCAACAACCTGTACGTCGTAGCGTCGTTATTCTGCAAGCCGAACGACATCGTAAAGTTGCAGTCATACGTCAGACCCAACGCGTCTCTAACCGTGGTGAACAGCCTACCACCCACAACTTCAGCGAGCATCATGCCCGCGCAATAAGTCGCCAGCGGATTGGCTCGTCGCACGGATTGACGCGCGAATGGGTTGCCCTTCGCCGCGGCAACCTCGTTCACCGGATCCTTCAAAGCGGCAATCTGTTCAGGCGTGTACGACTCCACGTTGATAAAGCTAGGGATTTCGTTGAACAACTTCGTCATCGGTTCCCACATGGACGGTCCCGGACCGGCAGCAACGGCGCATGCGCGCTCATCGCTGTCTCTCAACCAAAGTCGCTGCGCGCGGATGGGATCATCCGCCGGCACATCCTTCAACTTCAGCGGGGCCACGAGCGACGGTGGCGACGGTTTCGTCTTGATTGAACCCATGAAAGCGAGAACCAGATCGTCTACTTCTTCCGGAATGATGTCTCCGACGATGTTGAGCTCCAACGCCCCGCTGGCAAACTGCTTCTCGATAATCTCTCGCACTCCATCGAGCGTCAGCGCCGCGAGCGCCTCCTTGTTCGGATCCATGATGCGTCGATCATTGTAAATCACCGCGTTGATGGTTTCGTGAGTCAGGAGTTCAATGTTCTTGTTCGTATTGATTTGGAACATGCGATAAATGTCCTTGACTCGCTCGAGCGCTTGCTCGTCCCAGTTTGGCTTGGTGAGAGTGAGATGGATTATCTCGAGAATAGTCCTCAAGCCACCATCCGTTGCAAACGCAGAGTCCATGAACAGATATTCGACCTCGGGCTCGACGTCGTACACTAGCAAATGTTGCATGGTCAACAATTCAATTTGTTTGCGGCTCCAACTTCCGACGTCTCCGGCTTCTTGAACCGTTCGAAGACCAACCGCCGAGGCACCGATGCCGCCGGGACCTATTTCTGGGCTCTCCAACGATCGGCCCCCAGGGACGACGAGACGAAGGAACGCACTTCCGGGCTCGGCATCGAGAACCTTGTAGTTCACTCTGATCCCATTACTCAACGTGCGTTGGTACACTCCCGTTGGCTCGTGATAGGTTGCCTCGACAAACTCTGGCGACATATTGGCGAAGAGCGTGTCAACCTCTTCATCGGAGACCAACACTTCCGGGACGTAAATGTCCTCGGGCTCCGTGATCTCGCCGTAGTCAGCGGCGAGAACTTGTTCGATGCGCTCGGGAGTAATATCGAAGGGCACGGTCTCGCCCTTGGCGTCGGTCATCGTGGCCGGGACGCATGCGACGATGGCCGTGCACATGCCGCTGTTCTTCGAGCGGTTGTGTGCCTTGCCGTATTCGCCGATGAAGCCCAAAAGCTCATCGCACATACCGTTACACGCATCGAGGGTGAGTAAATCTGCCATGTCCACCATGGCTTCGTGTCCGGCGACTTGGTCCATGACGACATGGCCGCACGCGTCCTGCTCCATGATGAAGTCGAGGTTTTCCAGGCTCGGCACGCTCCCGGCTTGCTGCGCGAGCTGTTCTGAATCACGAAGCATGGCAGCCTTGAAACGGTCGAGCTCACTCGGAGTCAAACCGAACTTTTGCAAACGCCGAGCCTCCTCCACGGCGACTTGCAGGGCGAACTCGTACTCGCGAGGTTCGCATGTCACGGTGACCGTGCTGACGCAGCACCCCTCGCGCGCAGAGTCAGAGTGGTCCAGTTCGACGCGCTTGTAATCCGCATTTGTCTCCGCATAACGCGCTTGAATGCGGCTTTGTAACACCAACAACACGATGCGCTGAAGGATCGTCCTGTACAAATCTCCCATGCGCTTAAGCGGCTTGATTTCCAACTTTGAGAAAATGTTAAAGCTCGCGTTGGACAAGTGCTCGTGTTGAAACATCGAAACCTTGCCCTCATCCGCGACGAACGGCATGAAAGGATCTTCCAAGGCTTTTGCCTTGGCTTCTTCGTTCATTCGCTTGATCTCTTCGAGCTCGTAAGAGGGCGCACCGTAAGCGTGCTTCACGGGCGGCCGAACGCGATGACGCTCCAGGGGAGAGCCAACTTCCTCCGCTCCCTCGGCCGGGGCGGCTTCCCCAAACGCGGTGGCGATCATCTCCTCCACCTCATCCACAGTAGCATCGAAGTCACCCACGACGTAAAGCGTCGCGTTGGCCGGAAAGTACCACCGTGCGTGGAAATCTTTCACCGCTTGCGCGGGCCACGCTTCGACCTGATCGAGCTTACCGATGGGGAACCGCGTCCCGAGAAGATTATCCCAGTGCAAATGCTCGAGAAGCTGACAGTCCACGCGATACTCGATCGTATTCATCATTTGCGCCTCCGCGAGCACCGCCTTCTTCTCCTTGGCCACGCGCGTTTCCAATAACTGTGGCGTGAACGCGACGTCATTCAGAATATCCAAGACGTTTGGAGGCATGTAGTGCCCATCCTTGTTCGTCGTCGGCGCGTGGATGTGGAACACGGTGTGGTGGAAATCAGTGTACGCGTTACCTCTCGTCCCGCTTCCCAGCCACTGATCGCGCTTACGCGAACCCAGAAACGTGACATGCTCCACGAGGTGCGCCAAGCCTTGCTCGTCCTCGCGCTCATCCACCGCCCCCACGTGCATCTCCAGGTGCGCCTCAAATCGTCCCTCCGGCACCTTGTTGGGTAAAATCACGTACTTCAACCCATTCTCCAACGTCCCCCGTCGGATCTCCTCGTGCGACGGGAGCGGTCGATCGAGCAAAGCGATCGCCTCGCTCGGATCCACCTCGGTCGCCAGCGCCTCCAACGCGCGGTCCCACCGCCCCGCCTGCGTCTCGACGTACGCCCCTCGCTCCCCCCCGTTCGCCGCCGACGCCGCGACGCATCGTCCTCGCACCGATCCCACCCCTCGTCGACGCGTCTCCACCGATCGCGCGCCCGTCGTCGTCCGCGTCCGCGTCCTCGTCGCGCGACGCCCACCCCTCCCGTCGCCCGCGCGATTCCACCCCTCGCGTCGCCCGTTCGATGGCGTCCAAGGCCGTCGCTCCCGAACGCCCACGGTGGACGCGATAGCATTCGCCATCGCGCGCGCGTTCGTCTCCCGTCGCCGTCGCCCCGGTCGACGTTCGCGAGGCGTCGATCGTCGCCGCGACGTCGGCGCGTCCGTGGACGATGGTCCGCGTCACACGCGTTGGAGTCTCACGTCGCGCGCCGTCACGAGTCACGACCCACGAGTCACGACTCGTCGTCGAGCGCGCGCGCGATCGCCCCCCGCGGTTCGAACGCCCGCGGGGTGGGGCGGGATCGAGGTGGGCGTCGTCGTGCCCGTCGCGCGTCGTCCGCGCGCGCGCGCTCGACGTCGCGCGACGCGCGGGACGATCGCGCCCGTCGCCGTGGACGCGCGCGTGGGCGTCGGGGCGCGACCGCGGGCGACGGCGCGCGCGCGCATTCACCCGCGCGTGGGCGTCGGGCGCGGTGCGGGGCGACGCGGACGGACGACGGCGCGGACGGGCGTCGAGCGCGGTGACGGGCGAGCGATGGGCGATGCGGGTTTAGCGGGGGCGTATGAGGTTGGCGCCGCGACGCTGCATGAATATTTGCGCGCGCGCGCGGCGGACGCGGTGGAGGCGTCGACGAGCGCGCGCGAGGCGGAGGATTGCGAGAACGAAGCGGCGATCGTTCGGGCGCTCGCGCGGACGTGCGCGAAGATTGGGCGGTTCGTGCGACGCGCTGGATTGACGGACGTGAAGGCGTACGTGGAGGGGAAGAATGGGGCGGTGAACGTGCACGGAGAGGAACAGGCGGCGCTGGACGACGCGGCGCACGAGATGTGCGTCGAGGCGCTGCGCGAAGAGGGGTCGTCGGCTTGGATCGCGAGCGAAGAGAGCGAGGACGTGGTCGCCGCGAATCCGAGAGGACGCATCGCGGTTGTTTTCGATCCCTTGGACGGGAGCTCCAACATCGAGTGCGGCGTCGGCGTGGGGACGATTTTTGGTCTCGTCGGCGTCGATGAAAACTCCGCGGCTGCATCCGTGTACGCGCGTCCGGGAAACGACATGCGCAGCGTTGGATACGTCATGTACGGCGCGTCGACGATTCTCGTGTTGAGTTTCATGTCCACCGGCGCGGTGTGCGCGTTCACCTACGACGAGAGTCTCGACGCCTTTGTGCTCACAAAGGCAAACATTCGCATCCCGACTTCGGGCAACGTGTACAGCGTGAACCAGGCGAATTATCGAAAATGGGACGACGTTATGCGAGCATACATCGATGAGTGCTCGAAGGAGAAGAAGTCGCTTCGATACATTGGTTCCATGGTCGCCGACGTCCACAGAACACTGCTGTACGGGGGGACGTTTCACTATCCCGCGGACGCGTCCAACCCAAACGGCAAGCTTCGAGCGGTGTACGAATGCTTCCCCATGTCGGCCATCATCGAGCGCGCTGGGGGCTTGGCGATTTCTGCCGCCGATACGCGCGTGCTGGATTTCGTTCCGACGTCGGCGCACGAGAGAATGCCCATTCACGTCGGTAGTCCCGCGGACATCGAGCGCTTGTCGCAAATGTATCGCGAGTCGCCTGGCGGCGCCGCCGCGGTACGGAGCACGTTTTCTCCACTTTAATACGTTCGCGAATCTAATACACGCGGACAAGGTGCACGAAGTATGCATACATCCTGATTGTAATCACAAAGACCCTACGAATCGGGCGGTCGTTTCATCATCGGATCGTCGCACCTACTCCGCCTTGCCGTTGGCTTCGGGCTTCTTCTTGTCGCCACCCTTACCCGCCAAGTTCAAGGCTTTTTCGATCGCTTCGGGACCGTGCTTCTTCACGAGCTCCTGAACCCGGGCGAATTGCGGGCCGAGTTCCTGTTGGATGGCCGCGAAGTCACCCTTCTTCAAGTTCTCGGTGTGTTTATCGATGGATGGAGACAGCTGGTGGAAGACGGGCTGAATGCCCTTTTTGTAGACGGTGATGGCGCCCTTGAACCTCGGGTTGACCATCCACGCGCAGAACAAAATCTTGAGCATGCGGTACGCCGGGATCCTGTGCGAGCGAAACGCGTCGTCAGTCTCTCTTCGTGCGTTCGAGGGGTTCCGTGCGTTCGTCGCGCCGCGCGTTTGAAACCGTCGAGGACGAGTAGAATTCTCCATCATCTTCCCCTCGCGCGCGTTCGTTCGCCGCGTTCCCCCCTCGCGCGCGCGCGAACGCGTGTGCAACGTAATACGAACACGTACCAGGAGACCAAGCCGATGGATTCACCGATCACGAGCGAGAACGCGACGATGAAGTAGGTCAACCACAACGTCACATCTTCCGGTCCAATCACCTTGCGATCGAGGAGTTTGAGCGCACTGTACGTCGGGTAGAGGTAACCGACGCCAAAACCGGCGCACTTCAAGGTAAATGTGATCATCTCGCGTGCGCGCGCGTGGTTTGACGCGCTTCAGAGGCGCAAAGTGCGAACGATCTTTCGATCCAGGGGAACAAGTCGGGCGAAAGGATGTTCGGAGCCAGAGTTGGCGCGAAAGCAATCGTGGGGGTCGTTCGAGGGTCGTGACTGGTGAAAGTGGCGAGGGAGAGAGCTCCCGCCCTCGCTCGCGCTCGCTCGCGCGTGAAGACGAATAACAATCGTAATACATCCCGCTCCTCGCGCGCGTCACGCCTTGTTGTACTTGTTCACCATCCAGTCCTGGAGGACGTCCAGGTCGGAGAGTCGCTCCACCTTGACGCCGCGCGTCTTCCAGTACTGCGTCATGCGTCGCACCTGCATCAAATCCCCCGTCGCTGCGATCGTCTTCGCTCGGGAAAACCAAATCTTATCCAAAGATTCCTGAATGATCGCCTTATCGCCCCCGTCCACCGCGCGCTTGAGGAATCTGAGCTCCTTCAGCTTGTTAATCGCGCTCACGTCGTATCCTCTCGACTCGAGCTCGCGCGTGAGCCGCTCCACCTCTCTCGCGCCGTCGTAGAACACCCATCCGACGTACACCGCCGCGGCGACGGCAACGAACGGTCCGTACGTCGAATCCGGCGCCGCCGCGAGCTCGTGCACGACGTCCATCGTCGCTCGCGGACGCACGATGCGTGCACCCACCCGACCCATCCACCGGTCGCTCGGGCGCGCGCGCGCGGACCGACCGCGCGCGGTCGCGCGTCGACCCACCGTCGTCGTCGTCGCCGTCGTCGTCGTCGTCGTCGTCGTCGTCGCGGATGACATCATCGCCGTCGTCGTCGTCGTCGTCTCCCGCGATCGAGGTGGACGCGATCGCGCGCGCGCGCGCTGCGGGGACGGTTTTTTTGACGACGTCATCCCACCGCGCACGTGTTCGACGCGAGCGACGGCGCGCGCGATGACGGCGACGATGGAGATCGCGCTCAGCGACGCCGCGACCGAACCCTCGGTTCGAGTCGACGGGCTGACGTACGCGTACCCGGGACACGAGGCGGTCGTGCGCGCGTGGACGCTCGCGCTGCCGCCGGGGTCGAGATGCTTGCTCAGCGGTGCGAATGGGGCTGGTAAAACGACGGCGCTGCAGGTATTGGCTGGGAAAACCATGGTGAGCGAAGACGCGGTGCGGGTGCTGGGACGACCGCCGTTTCACGACATCGCGCTCACGTGCGACGGCGAACTGAGCTATCTCGGGGCGCAGTGGCGAAGGAACATTGGAAGCGCCGGAGCCGACGTGCCGCTGAGCGGAGACATCTCGGCGCGAGCGATGATCGAGGGCGTCACTGGGGTCGATCCAGAGCGAAGAGAACGATTGGTCAAGCTTTTGGACGTTGATTTAGATTGGTCCATGAAGGCGCTGAGTGATGGACAGCGACGACGGGTGCAAATCTGCATGGGACTCCTCAAGCCGTACAAGGTGCTCCTGTGCGATGAGATCACGGTCGATTTGGACATTTTGGGCCGACTGGACCTGCTCAAATTCTTCAAGGAGGAATGCGAGCAGCGTGGGGCGACTATCGTGTACGCGACGCATATCTTTGACGGCATGGCGGATTGGATGACGCACCTCGCGTTCACGTCCAACGGCGAGCTCAAGTACGGAGGCGCTAAGGAAGATATTCCAGAGATTCAAGGAACGAAACACTTATTGTCGACGATCGAGAAGTGGTTACGCATCGATCGCGACGAGCGACGCGTGCGCGAGGCCGAGCGCGCGGCGAATCCTCCGCCAAAGGTGGACGCGGCGAGCCACTTCCAGACGCGCCACATGGCGTACTATAGATGAAATTAGTGACACATCGACCAGATCCCATTCTTTCCGTGTAGTGCGAGTTGTCTGTTTTTAAATTTGTTTCACATGTCCTTAGATGCGATTACATGCGAAATCTTCGGACAAATATGATAGCTATCGATGGTGTATACCTGTGGGCTGCTTGTGCGGCGAGTCAACTCGTGAGGGAATCGCTCGTTCGCTCTCGGAGAGAAACGAGCGAAGAAATCAGTGAGATATCGGCGGCGATGTCTCTCACTTGGAGTTCTTCGCGCTGTTGCAAATCGTGACGAATGCGTCGCCGATGAGCGAAGCGCCACCGACGAGGAATCCGTCGATGTCCTCCTTCGTCGCCAACTCGTCGCAGTTCGACGCGTTCACGCTACCTCCGTATTGAATACGAATCTTAGACGCGACTTCCGGGGAGATATTGGACGCGCACCACTTACGAATGCCCGCATGTACGTCTTGCGCCTGATCTGGCGTCGCTACCTTGCCCGTACCGATGGCCCAGACGGGCTCGTACGCGATGACGACGTTGTCCCAGTCCGCCGCAGTGATGACGTCGTTCACAGCCTTGAGCTGCGCGTAGCACACGTCCATGGTCTTCCCGGACTCCCGCTGATCCAACGTTTCACCAATGCATAGAGCAACCTTCAAACCCTTGCTCAGGGCGTACTTAACCTTCTCGCCGACAAACTCACTCGTTTCGCCGCACAACGCGCGACGTTCGCTGTGCCCCAAAATCACCCAAGGGATGTTGGCGTCGACGAGCATTTCGGCGCTCACCTCTCCAGTAAACGCACCACCCTCGGAAACCCAGCAATTCTGCGCGGCGATGGCGTACTTCTCACTGTTGAGTTCCGCCTGCACGCGCGGAATGAACACGAACGGCGGCGCGACGTAGACGTCGACATCCGCGTCAATTTTTCCCGCGTTGAGCGCCTTGACGAGGTCCTTGACCGAGGCCGCGGTGCCGTTACACTTCCAGTTCCCACCGACGATGAACTTACCCGTCCCAGCGTTCACTGCGACGCATCGTCGTCGCACCGCCGGCGCCTGCGTCGATGTAAACGTTCTCGTCAGTCTCTCCTTCGCGCGCGTTATCCAAACCACCCAGAGCGCCCGATCGGGCGAGGGGTCCAAACTCTCGCCCCCATCCCGACCTCGATCGCGCTCGATCGCGCGCCGTCAACGCCGTGGACGACGCGATCGATCGCGCGCGCGCGTTCGCGTCCACCGCGCGTCGCATCCCTCTCCCGCGTCGTCGTCGTCGTCGTCCTCGTCGGCGCCGTCTCGCCCGCTCGACCCATCGGTCGAGGTCACCATCCGTCGTCTCGTCGTCGCCGTTTTTCGCACCTGCGCGCTCGATCGCCCCTCGCGCCTCGACACCGTCGTTCGTGCGACGCTCGCGCGCACCGCGGCGCACCGCGCGACGCCCATGGTCCCTCCGCGCACTGCGGATTCAGTCGTCGCCATCGCTCTCGCCGTCCCGCGCGCGACGCCCGGGCGAGGGGTCATCCGGGGTTCGAATCGGACACCCAACACATCACCTAAACCCTTCCCCTCGCGACGTCGATCGATGCGCGAGTGTTCGCCGTATTTCGTCACGTCTCGAGGGAAGAAAAATCTCGAGCATTCCAGCGATGCGCCGAACCAAGATCGAACGGGCGCCGAACGACGAGTGATCGGGTCCGGTCTCGGGGGCGCCGTGGCGAGGTGAAAATACGTACGATGCGTGCTCGAGAGGGAATTGGATGCGCGCGACGTGGATAAAAAATCTAGGGTTGTGGACACCATGACGTCACCCGCGTCGACCGCGCCGCGCGACCGCACTGCGACGATCGTCGACGATGTTGTCCGCGAGTTTGTCCAAGAGCGCGTTCACGCCCAGGGCGTCGGCGCTCCAGAAGAGGTGCGCGAGACGAGCGACGCGGCGTCGCGCGGGTCCAGGACGCGCGCGCGATCGGGCGAACGAACGAGCCTCGAGTTCTCGAACGCGATGGTTCTTCCGTCGTCGATCGATGACGTCTCGAACGACGCCGGGACGGGACGAAGAGGTCGACGCGGACGCGCGGCGAACGATATGCTGACCGTGGCTCTTTTCTCACACGCAGCGTTAAGGGGAAGAACTTCTCCCGATCCGCCGTCCGCGTGGTGAGTCCGTTGAAACGCGCGAACGGCGACGAGTGGCTGAGAGCCGCCGCGAGGACGTCTCTCGCGATATCTACACTCGAGACCGCGGACGATGCGCGGTTCATGAGGCGCAAAAGACTGACGTCGTATCGCTCGGCTTTTCTCATCGTCGTAGGAAGCGCGCAAGCCGCTCGTGGGCTACCCGGCGCCGGAGTTTAGCGCCGAGGCGGTGTTCGATCAAGAGTTCCAAGACATCAAGCTCTCGGATTACCGCGGCAAGTACGTCGTGCTCTTCTTCTACCCGCTCGATTTTACCTTTGTGTGCCCGACGGAAATCACCGCCTTCTCCGATCGCTACGAAGAGTTCGCGAAGCTCAACACCGAAGTCCTCGGCGTGAGCGTTGACTCCAAGTTCTCTCACTTGGCGTGGTTGCAAACCGACCGCAACGACGGCGGCCTCGGCGACTTGGCCTACCCGCTCGTCAGTGACCTCAAGCGCGAAATCTGCGAATCGTACGATGTGTTGTACGAAGACGGCACCGCGCTCCGTGGGTTGTACATCATCGATCGTGAGGGCGTCATCCAGCACTACACATGCAACAACGCTCCGTTCGGCCGCAACGTCGACGAGTGCCTGCGCGTGCTTCAAGCGATCCAATACGTTCAAAACAACCCAGACGAGGTGTGCCCGGCGGGCTGGACCCCGGGTGCGGCGACGATGAAGCCGGATCCGAAGGGCTCGAAGGAATACTTCAAGGCGATCTAAGCGCTACTATTCTTTTTGCGACAAGAGTCGAGGGCGACTACGGCGCACTACTAAGCAAACGCGTATTTCAATATACACGCCAAGACGATTGAACAACGATTGAACACGCACGCGCGGTCTCTCCTTCTCATCGCGTCGTTTTCGCGCGCTTCGCACACGCCTCCACTCGCGCACGAAAGTCATCTACCATCAAGCGCAATCCCTCGTCCAGCGTGACCTTGGGTTCCCAGCGCAACTTTTCTCGCGCGACGGAAATATCGGGCTTCCTTCGACTGGGATCATCAGCGGTGTTTTCGCAGTACTCGATCTCTGCCGCGGGATTCACGATCTCGCGTACCTTTTCTGCCAGCTCGTTCATGGTGAACTCGCCGGGATTCCCCAAGTTGACGGGTCCGATGAAGCCGTCTTCGTTGTCCATGAGCGCGATGAGTCCGGCGACCAGATCAGAGACGTACTGAAACGAGCGCGTCTGCGAACCGTCGCCGTAGACGGTGAGCTTATCTCCTCGGAGCGCCTGAGCGACGAAATTCGACACCACGCGCCCGTCGTCCATGGCCATTCGCGGTCCGTACGTGTTGAAAATTCGCGCCACGCGAATGTCCAAGCCGTGTTCGCGATGATAGTCAAACGCGAGTGTCTCGGCACATCGCTTTCCCTCGTCATAACACGCGCGCTCACCGATCGGATTAACGTTTCCCCAGTACGATTCCTTTTGCGGGTGCTCGAGTGGGTCGCCGTACACCTCTGACGTCGACGTCAGTAGGAATTTCGCCTTGCACCTGCGACGAGCGGGAAAGGAGGAGAAGTGTTCAGTAAAATGTCGCGTTTTCGCAAGCTTCGCAACGTAACGATTATGTCCTAGAAAAACATAATTGACTTGCGTACCTCTTGGCCAGTCCCAACGCATTGAGGGTTCCGATCACGTTCGTCTTGATCGTTTTCACTGGGTTGAACTTGTAGTGAATCGGCGACGCCGGGCACGCGAGGTGATAGACCTCATCCACCTCGACAAGAAACGGCTGCACGACGTCGTGTCGAATGATTTCGAATCTCCCACTTCTCACCAGTCCGTCGTTCTGTGACAAGTGCTCGAGATTCCGGTGCGCACCCGTGAAAAAGTTGTCCATCACCATGACGTGGTCTCCTCGAGCGATGAGGGCGTCGACGAGGTGCGAGCCGACGAACCCGGCACCGCCGGTGACGAGAATACGACGGGGTTCACCAGCGCGCGGGCGAGCCTTGGCGACCGTCATCGACGTCGGCGCTGACGACGAGTGCTTGTTCGTCATCGTTGTCGAAGAATTGTGCGTCCTCGGGTGCGAAAACAGTTGGCGTGCGCGACTGAGAAAATACACCCGTAATGTTTTCGAGACCAATTCTGGAGAATTCGTCGGTCGCCTTTCGGTGTCAACGCGTATATTGGTCCTAAAAGCCTGATGAAGCGCTTCAAAGGCCGTAAAATGCCAGATCTAGTAGTATAGTGGTTAGTACTCCACGTTGTGGACATGAGAACGACTCACGTCGTTCGTACAGGCTGAACACTCGCAGAGCCGTGGCATCCCCGGCTCGAATCCGGGCTAGATCACTCTTTTGGACGACGAGACTACCTTATTCGATTCCATCTTCTACTCTTTTTACTTCGTTCCTATTCCTATCTCGACGCGCTAATATCCTGAGAGCTCACATTCTCTGGGTTCGCACCCGTCGCTTTCATGTACTCGTACATGTCCTGGTCGCTCGCGCCGCTCACGCCCGAGGGATTCCTCGGTCCCGTGCACATCTCCCACAACTCTCCGACGTCAAGAACGGTGACCCACCGTTTGGGATACGTCGGAAACGACGTGTCGGTGTCCGCGCTCCCCGTCCTCTTTACTCCCACTCGCCCGTTTCGCGTGAGCGTCGCGTAACCGAACACGACGCGAGTCAACCAACGCTTCTTCGCCGGTACTTTCGACGATGGATCATCGTCAGAGCTGCGGCGTTGATCCGAACGAACCGAAGCGTCGGTCGATTGCCGCGCGCTCGACGTCGTTCCGTCGTCCTGACGCTCCGTCGACGTGTGTCGCCACTGTTCCGGAAGCGGCGCTCCCACGCGCACCTCCACTCGCACTCGGTCGCCCACGAGCACGCCTCTTCGCTCCAGTTCCTCCGCCATTCGTCGTTTCTTCTCTTCCGGTGACTCCACTTCGCTCTGCGCGGTGACGCCGGAGCCGTACGCGTCCTCCATCCCCATCATCGCCTCGTGTCGCGACCGCTCATCGTCGCTCGCGAACGCTCGACGCCACGCCCCGAGCGCGCTCGACGCGGCGACCGAGGTCGACGTCGACGCCGTCTCTCGCACCCGCGTCACCGCGCGCCGCATCGCCCGCGCGAACGACGGCGTCGACGCGTGCGGGCGCACCACGCGCGCGCGACGGTGCACCCGCGCGCGTCGCCTCGCCACTCCCCGGCGCTCGACCTCGCGCGACCCGATGGCCAAGGGCACGCGACGACGCGCGCGACTTCGAGCGCTCAGGGCGTCGAGCTCGGGCGCGGACGTGGCGATGCCCACGGCGGGGGCGCCGAGCGAGGGCGTCGGCGAGGGCGTCGCGGCGGCGACGTGGACGACCTCGACGTCGACGCCTGGGACGGGGGACGCGGTGACGACGACGGCGATGACGACGGAGACGCGGACGAAGACGCCGAACGTGCGACGAGCGATAGCGAAGAGGAAGAAGCTGGCGCGCACCAAGGCGCTCGCGCACGCGGAGCGCTCGGCGACGAGCGTCGATAGGAAGAAGATGCGCAAAGGGATGCGCCACGCCGCGAAAGATTTGTACTGATAGCGTTCGATTCAATGGACGATGTTCAACCGTGTAATGTAACTCGCCGCGTTCCGTGGATCCACGACGGCGACGCGGATCGCCGTCGACGCGTCCGCGTCCGCGCGTCCTAGGTCTCAGCGAACCGCGCGCGGCGCGCGCCGCATAACACAACGCGCGATGTCCGCCGCGGCGTGCGTCGGTCGTAAGTCCGCGGTCGAGGATGAAGACGCGAGTGAGCTCAGGCTCGGCGCTGATTTCGACGACGCCAACTGCTTGTCGCTGAGCGAGGTGAAGATCGTCCTGGAATCCAAGCTCGGGGATGACGCCGAGCAAGCTGAGGAAACGTCGACGACGCGCACGAGAGTGTTCGAGAAGACGCTCGCATACGCGCAGAGGTTCAGCGGGAACACGAGCGGGACCGCGGCGGCGGCGATCCGCGAGCTCCACGCCAACCTAGGATTACACGACTTTGAGGGGGCCGCGATCTCGAACCTACGCCCGCAGGACTGGGACGAGGCGAAGACGCTCGTGCCGAGTCTCGAGAGCGACGATCGAGGACTCACGGAGGAGATGATTCAACAAATGTTAGATGAGATGTCGAACGTGCGGAAATTCGAGTGAGCGAGCGTAGGGGGACGGCGTCGGATGTGTAAAATCAAGCTTAGACAAATTACAACGATTCGTCGCAGTTCACGCGATTGCGGCGCTTCATACCTCGGACCATCGCGCCCTGTCGCTCATTTCCACCCCGTCCTCGTCCTCTTCTTGCTTGAGCGAGAAGTACATGTTATCCTCCTCGGGGCGGAACATGTATCCGGTGGCGACGTAGTACGCGAGCGTCGCCAACTCACTGAAGAAGGCAGCCGTCCACCTGAACTCGTACTCCACCGTCGATAACAACAAGTACACGATGATGCGGGTGAAATATATGTACGCCACGGTCATGACGTAGAAGTGTCGGAAGAGCAAGAGTTTTTCCAGATTTCTCGCCTTCTTCTCACTCGATTCGTTCGAATCGCGCAAGTGCTTTATGCTCCACACAATGGGCACGAGGATGGCGCAGCAGCACACGATGTCGATGACGACGAACATATTCTGCCACGCGAACCAGCCTTCGTCGGCGGGTCCCTCCTCACCGACGACGACGCTTGCTATGTTAGCCATCACTTGAAGCGGGATCACCGCCATGAGCAAGTTCTTCTCGCGCTGGTGCAAAAACGGCTTCAAGAAGCTCCAGCCCATGCCAACGAGCGCGATGACGCTAAAGAGCAACATCGAACGACACACGGTGAAGATGTAGTACGCCACAGTCCACCCCTTGGAAGACCCGGTCAATCTTGTAATGTGATATCGTCCCGCTTGCGCGAGCACAGAGAGCGTTTTGAAGCTAACGAGCGCGAGCATCAACCAGTGAATTTTACGCACGCCGCGCTTGTTCGCCGAGCGTCCGAGGACGTACGCCCACGCCACGCACGCGCCCGCATCTAGGAGAAAGAACAGGTAATACACGCTCGGCAGCGCCTTTTCGCCTCGACCCAGATAGTCGTTGTGCCCATTCGCGTCCTTATTTATAAACTTTGTCGTGACCTCAAAGCTCACCACTGTGTGCGGTTCACAGCTGGCGAAAAACAACATGTAATCCCCGGGCTTCGTGACCTCTCGTCTATGCTCGAACGCGTGAACGTGCTCCTCACCTGGTTTCTTCTGCGCCTCCATGTCCGAGAACGTGAACAAGACGTCGACGAAATCAACGTCCAAGACGCACGCGCCGTCGCCGAGCGCGGCGTCGAGCGCGCCCTCATCTTTTCCCTCTGTGACGAAAAATCCAAACTTTGTCTTATCCGCCGGTGGCGCGTTCTCCGGTAGGAAGAATCTTGGATCCTTCAGCTCGATCTCCATCACCCCCCCCTTGGCGAATCCGAAAGGTTCGCGCAGTAATATCAAACTCCTATCATCCTTGTCCACCACGTGGTGCGTGATCCGCGCGCTCGCTTTCGCGGCGAGGGCGATCACGAGAACTACGAATGCCCGCGCGATGGAGCTCGACCGCATCGTCGCGCGCATGTCGTCTCGATCGTATCTCTTGAGGGTCTACACGATCCTACGTCACGAACCACGTTCGTCGGAGAATCGAGTGATTCCGTCCGAGGTTCACGATGAGGCGAGATTCCGAGCTTCGAAGTGCTTGAACGACGTCCGCGAGTCTCTCGATCGACCGTTCGATGGAGTGTACGACAGAATTTACGTTCGAGACGACCGCGCCGCCGCGAGAGACGACGACGTGTGCGGGTTGAACGCTCGAGAGACTCGATTTCGTCGGACATGTCGAGCACACCCGAACTTTTCAATCACATCCCGTCCGTGAGGCCCCCAGTACGAGGTAGCTGGGGGGGTCTTGTACGATAAAAACTCATGCTTCGGACGCACGGATCGTATTCAAGAGACATTAAGAGTGTGTACAGAGAATACTCTCACGTGACATCGTTGGGTGCCGAACGACAACGGTGTCGCGCGCGAACGTGCGCCGCACGCCGCGCCGCCCCAGTCGTCGACGCTCGCGATCGCGGGATAGCGTACTCTCGCACTCGGTCTCGATCACCGATCGCGTCCACGCGTGTGCGCGTCATAAGTGGTTAAGAGAGGAAAGCGATGATGCGTCGAGTCGCGCAAACGCTCGCTCGGTCCCATCTGCACGCGTCCACGACGTCACAGACGACGACCGCGCGCGCGCTGTGGTCGTCAGGGATGACGCGAACGAATTTTAACTCCACGATCGCGACCACTCATCGCGATGAGGTCGCTATGGATGGATCGGCGAGACGAGCGCGCGCGCATTCGCGCGCGCCAGGGGCGCCACTCGCGAGCGCGAGAAGCTTCGCGTCTTCGGCGGAACAACCGGCGCCTAAGGAAGATGAAGCTACCGAGGTGGCGAACGTAAAACGTTTGGACGACCCTCCGCGCGGTGCGTCGCAAGGATCGTACATGCTCTTTCACCCGATGTACGACTTGAGACAAGTGGAGAATGTCAAGCCGGCGCATCGCAAGCCAAAGTGGGCGTCGGATTACCTCGCGTACGGGCTCGTGCAGATCACGCGATGGGGTTTCGATAAAGTCACGGGGTACTCGCCGAAGAAGGCGCTCTCTACGGACCAGTGGCTCGCGCGATTCATCTTTCTCGAAACTGTGGCGGGCGTGCCAGGAATGGTGGGCGCCATGTTGCGACACATGATGAGCCTGCGGACGCTGAAGCGGGACCACGGTTGGATTCACACCTTGCTCGAAGAAGCTGAAAACGAGCGCATGCACTTGCTCACGTTCCTCAAGCTTCGCGAGCCAGGATTGATGTTCCGTCTCGCGGTGCTCGCGGCGCAAGGTGTCTTCTTCAACGCCTTCTTCCTCTCCTACCTCATCTCCCCACGCGTGTGCCATCGATTCGTGGGGTATCTTGAAGAAGAAGCGGTGCGCACGTATACGCACGCGCTCCATGACATCGATGGCGACGGTCAAGCGAGTGAATGGGCGCGAAAGCCCGCTCCGATGCTTGCCATAAAGTACTGGCGCATGCCCGAGGACGCCACCGTGAGGGACCTTATCATCGCCGTGCGAGCCGACGAGGCCTCGCACTCGCACGTGAACCACACGCTGTCGTCCATGGGTATCAGGCAGGCGAATCCGTTCCACGTCGGACACACGGAGTTGCCGGAGAACTTTGTGGACCCGCCTCCTGGTTTCGTTCCGGAGCACTGCCGCTAGAGCTCGCGTCCACCGGATGAATCTCTTCGATTCGAAGAACAACGTCGCACATAATTTCGTCGACAAGCATTAATCCTCCCTTAGGCGCGTTTCTCGTTTATCGCTCGCGCTACTCGCTGTAATCATTATCTAATTGAGCGCTCACACACGGTCAACAGAACGCCCTCTTTTTATACGCTCGCTGAAGACGCCAAAAGCCTCACTTGTACGCGCGTCACGTCGGCCGTCGTCGTCGTCGTCCCGACCGTCTTCTCCACACGATAGAACGTCTCACGAACGACTTCTCGCGATGTCTCGAGGTCGTCAGGCCGCGTCGTCGTCCTCGGAAGGGGTGAAGATTGGAAAGGATTTGCTCTCCCAGGTTGTGAGCGCGATCGAATCTCGCGACATGAGCGCGGCGCTCGAACGTTTGGACGACTTTAAGGTGCACGCGGCGATGTACTTCAACGCCATCGATGTCTCTAGTGAATTCAGAGCCGATGAACTGCGACTGAGCCGTGAGGCGGCGGAGCGAGGGGTCATGATCAGCGCAGCGACGAAAGATGAGGCTTCGTTCGAAAGACACGCGGCGCAGGCCAAGGCGGCGTACGAGGCGTGCGAACGATTCCCCGATGGGATGATCGAGCGTTCAGCGAATGAACCGTTGATAATTGGTCTGAATCTGCTGCGTCTGCTGGTGCAGAATCGCATCGCGGAGTTCCACACCGAGCTGGAGATAACGAATGCTGAGACGCTCGCGGATGGGCGGGTGCAAGCCGTGCTCGAGCTCGAGCGCTTCTTGATGGAGGGCGCGTACAACAAGATCGCAGCGAATCGAGGAGCACTTCCGGATCCGAGCTACGAACACTTCATGTCCATGCTCATGGATACCGTGCGAGACGAAATTGCGAGTTGTGCGCAGAGCGCGTACGCGAGACTGTCGCGCGACGACGCAACGAGACTGTTGGGATTCTCCAGTGCCAGTGAATTCGAGGTTTACGCTAGATCTCGGGAATGGACGATCGACGGTAACGGAACGGTTATATTCAATGAGGAAATCGCCCCAGCGAGCGCGAAAGACATCCCGAGCGCTTCGTTGATTAGTCAGACTTTGCTGTACGCAAAGGAACTCGAACGTATTGTGTGAGTTGGAGTACGTTAGCATGCTGCTTGTAGTAGCGAGATGACCTTTGTACGCGAGACAGCTATCGAGCACTCTAGCTAGCGCTTTACGAACGTGGAGCGCTTTAACAGAAAAACTTCAAGCGTCTGGAACAAAGCCATCTCAGCGAGCAGGACGCACAGCGCCGTCCACGTCCTACCGTCGCTCGCGTCATATCCGTAAAACGACTGCACCTCCACGTTTGAGCCGTACACGCCGGTGACTATTTGTTCAATCGTCCATGCGAGCGGTGAGATGTACAGAGCCCACTTTATGAACACGGGTGCCGTGGCCCGACTCACAAAAAAATTATTGAAGAGGATAAAGAAGAGCAAACCCGGCATTGCAGCCTGCACGCTTTCGGACGGCGATGGCGCGACTGCGGCGATGACACGCAAGTAATTTGTCACCGTGAGAAAGTTCAGAAGCGCCCAGCCGTATACGGTAGAGAACTTTGACCAACTCACGCGTGAGAATGAGAACATGATGATCGAAGTGACGAAATTGCCTAGAATTGCGAGAACGTTGTTGACGCTACTCTGCACGATGATAGACGCGCCTGTGGAATACAAAGCATCCGCCTGCTCCAGCTTTAAGATTAATCTCGTCTGAATCAGTTCTGGCATTATAGCCATGTTTGCGATTGCCCCCATTTGGAGCATCATGAAGAAGAACGATAAACTTGAGATGGGTGGTTTTGAACCAATGTCGTAAAAGGCCAATCCGACTATCAATCCTTGCATCACGGACACACCAATTCGCAAACGGAGACCAGCCTTGTTACGTTTCGTTAGCGTGAGATTACGATTCAGTAGAACACGCAGCTGCGTGAGAAAAGTCGCGGCGATGGGCGATGGGTGAATGCTCGCGGGATCCAACCCGTTAATCTTTGCCGTCTCTCGTAACACGTCAATGGTGGCCCGTTTTGATCCAGCCAACGAGGCATCCACACGCCGTTCAACCTCTTTGCGCTGGACATCCTGGTACCAGGTCGCCAATGCATTCGATTTCTCACCTTTCGCTCCCGGCGTTATGACATCGAGGAAGAAGTCAGCCGGATTACCCTTCGACGGTACGGGCGCGCCCGCCGCGGCGAAATATGCCGCCGCTCCAGCGAACTTCCCGTTATAAATAGCTCGTCCGGGATTGGATGTGAGCAGAATAAGTGAGTCGAACATATCAACCACCTCCACGCGCGGTTGATGTATGACGGCCACGAATGTCACGCCCATCCGCCTCGAAGCAATTGCCATCGCGCGCGAGACGTTTTCCGCATCCGTGGACGATAAGCCCGTGGTCGGCTCGTCTGCGAAGACAATTTGCGACCCACCCGCCAAACCCCGGGCGAGCGTCACGCGTCGCTTCTGACCGCCGGAAATTCCACGAACTCGGGCGTCGCCGACGAGTTCGTCCCGCAACTCTGCAATGCCGAGCAACGATAGTACGTCATCCACCGCGGCGCGACGCTCCGACTGGTTCATCTTGGACTCAGATCGAAGCTCTTGAACGAAGGCCACCGCCTCGAACACGGTGACGTGCGCGGGAATAACATCTTCTTGCGGCACGTAACTCGTCACGCGTGAGAAGAGTTGGTCTCGCGGTAACCCGTTCAGGTACACGTCGCCCGTGTACGTTGCCGTCTTCTTGCCCGACAGCATGTCTAAGAGCGTCGTCTTCCCGCACCCGCTCGGTCCCATTATCGCCGCCATCTCTCCGCACTCAAACGTCCCCGACGTGGGCTCGAGTATCGTCCGCGTCGTCGATCCATCTCCCGATGAGGACCGAAGAGAAAACGCGAGGTTCCTGAATGCCAAGCGACTGCACCCGAACGCGCGAGGATCCCGCGGTGTTTCGCGCGCGTCGTCGCGCTCGAACGTCTCGACATCGTCCGTGTTCACGACCACCGATCGATTCGACATCGCTCGCGCGTCTGGGTGAGGTCTCGGCGACCGTCTCGAAGTAACGAACTCCACCGTGGAGACTCCACGTGGAGTTCGTTATTACGTCAGGCACCGGAGAATGGCTTCGCACCGCACTCGTCGCCGCGTCGCGATGGGTCGACGACGAAACGACTTCCCGATCGATGTCGTCATCGAGACACACCTCTACGATGATCCCGCGTTTCACGCCGCGGCACCGGTGCGGGGCGACGCATCGACGCGCGGACGACGACGCGCGCGTTCAACCTCCGGGATCGGGCGGGCGACTGACAAAGTCGAGCGACGTAGGACGCGTACCTGTGCCCGCTCACGCTCAAGGTGATGCGAAATCCCGTGGTGGTGACGAAGACCGGGCGAACGTACGAGAAGGCGGCGATCGAGGCTTGGATTACGCTGAACCACGCCGAGCCGTACGACAGAAACGTGGCGCTTGAAGACTTCACCGCCGAGTGTTCGAGCAACACCGCGATGTACGCGCTGATCGAACACTTCGTGCGCTCGGTGCGCACGATGCAACCGGGCGCGTTACTCGACGGCACAGTCGCGCAGCGAATGAAACGCGCGGCGGCGAAAACGACGGTCGTCATCGTCGAAAAAAACATTCACGTCTTCAAGAAGCAAGCGTCGCTTTCGGGAGGCGCCTCTTCAAACGCTCACGCTGCGCTGACGACTTTGGAGAAGGGTTTGATCCCGGACGTCCCGAAACCGAAAAAAGAGGAGGAAGTGGACGTCGTGGGCGAGCTCGTTTTCCCGGAGGAACTCCCAGAACGAGCGTACATTCACGTAAAGTCACTCGAGTTTCCGGACAAGTCGAAACCGACCGACGGTCGATTCTTCAGGTTCGACATGGACGAGCTCACTCGCGTGATCGGCCACAGCTGGGCGAACGAAGACGCAGAGGCGTACAAGACGGAAAATTTCAGCGTTAAAACTGGCAAAGGAGCGACGTTTTGCACGTATCGCGATGAGAAGCGCAGCGCCATCGTCGTCTTCGGCGGACCTGATGGCATGGGCGTCGGCTGCTATCACCCCGTGTCGAGTGCTCAGCCTGGAGATTGGGCGGTGGGTGAACCCATCGAGCTCACCGCATATCGTGGAATCCCGAAGGGCTTGCGCTTCATGAATCCCGATAAGATTTCTTCCGTAAAATTCAGATATTACATGGATGGCGATGAACGCGTACTTAACTCTGGTATGAACGGAGAGCGTCCCGAGCAAATCTTTCCCGGTCAGAGCGGTATTTATCCGTTAAACTGCAAGTACAAAGGCACGAGAATCTACAACTGGCTTCATATCGAGTTCAAGCTCAAGTACCCGACCGGAACGGATCCTGAGCTGATAAACGGACGTCCCATCACGCCCATAGGCGTTTTCGTGGATAATCGTCTTTTACTTCAGCGCGGTGGATGCGCACAAATTTACAACTGTCGTGATAACGAACTGCATCACTGTACTGCGAATGGCGACGGACCTAGTTTCCGGAGCGGAATGCAAACGGATAATGAGAATTTGCAGCACTTTGGCGCTATGATGTTGCATCGCGATCGAATGTATGAACCCATCACCGACTTTATGATGAACTTTCGCATGCCAGACAACGGGCCGATGGGCGTGCCGTGCTTCAGCGAAGAATGCGGCGGTGGCTTGCATTTCGGTTTCTTGGAGGGCGACCCCGCCTGGTGGAAGGTTGGGAAAAACGAATGGCCCACCTCCGAGGAAGGAAACGTCGGGGCTACGTGCGATGACGATGCTTCAAAATGGGGCGACAAGGCTCTCAAGGGTCCGAACGCGAAGGAAAGCGACGAATTCTTTGTCTACGATCCTCGGAAGAAGGCACCCAAACCGAAGCGGCGAACTTATAAGACGGCTTCCGGTGCTACCATGGTGACAAAGGTGAAATCTGATACATTTGTGTTTCCGAGACAGCGACGAAAACTTGTTGATCCACATCTCGAAGTTGTAAGCTTGGACTATCCCGGAGGCGTGATGCAGGGTAAGACGGATCCGGAACCCAAAGGTAAGTGGTTCCGCTTCAAAAGCGATCAACTTTCAGAGATTTGCGGCATCTCAGACTGGGGAAACGGATGTTACGATGGATGGAAGACGGGCATTATCAAGAGTGGCGACGGAGCCTCATTCAGTGTCGCCGATAGAGATCGAGGTATTATCGTTTTCCAGCACGAGAGTGGTTTGGGCGTCGGATGCTCCAATCCGTACGACTACGCGAGAGAGGGTGAATGGAGCGTGGGTGATCGTCTGCAGCTGTTGGCATACTCGCATGAAAATCAACCACCGCCGTACACGTTCGCGTTGTCCATCGACGAGTACATCTGTCAGACGGAGACTGGATGGAACCTTCCGGGACACTTGATCCGATTTGGTCAGTGTGGACTCGTCGGTGGATGGTGGAAGGAGATGGAGATTGAGTTCAAGATCGAAGAGGCTTCTGTGGGTACGAGAATTTATGGTGTGCACACTGACGCTTCGTTTGAGTCGCTACCGTTCACGGCAACGGCGCTGCGTTCAGACGGCAAGTGGCACGACATCAAACTCAGTGAGGACGACGTGCCGTGGGGGCGCGCGTTCGCGTCTGTTATGGACGACGTTTCCGCGGTTAGAGTGCGATGGGATTCGACGGATTTGCACAAGCTCGCAAACTCGACAGCTCGCTCGGGTGGTGGCATACACGCCAACCTTCTCGGAACTTCCACCGCGTTTAACGTTCTCGACGTTCGACATAGTGGGCACCCGGTCGATGGTTCCATATTCCGATTCGACAAGGACGCTATTCGCGCGGCGACGTGCGACGCTTCAAATTGGCAGGGTCGTTACGAAGTGCTTAACTTGCGGAGCGGGAAGAAGGGCGCTGTCATGCTGCTGGACAAGGCTGATCAGAAAGTTTTGGCTGCGTATTCGAAGGCGATGCAACAAAAAGCAGAGCCAATTGCCATACCGGCGTCCGCGACAGTCGCGCCGCCATCCGTCGTTGTCGTGGACACTCCTGGGGTGAAGTCAGCGCCTCTTCAGGCACGACATCCTCCGCCGAAAGGACCGACGGGCTTTCTCTCGTGTTGCTTCTCCGCACCGGCACCGGTGGCGAGCGCGCACGTCGACGAACCAGCGGCGACGACCATGGTGGTGTACAAAGACGTGTACATCGACGAAGCGTCGCCGGTGAAATCCGAGAAACTGGCTCCGACGCAAATGAGTGCAGCGGTCGACGTTCTCGGCTTTGGATATTGGCTCGATGCTGCGCAAACGCCCGCTCTCGCGCCAGGTGACTGGCAAATCGGTGATATTATAATGCTTGCGCGACGCGACCTCGACGTCGATGATTTTGCTCCTTCCGTCCTCGAAGATGGCGCCGCAGGCGTCGCCGCGTTGGAACGAGTAAAATCGATCGACGCCGCGGGCGCGTGGGCAAACATTCGGTTCATCTCGAGCGACGACGTCGCGCAAATAACGCTTCCCAGTATTTAGTTAAGATGTATCTATCGGCATGCTAACGTACTACCGGTATGTATCACGCAAAATGACTCACACCTGCTTAGCAAGACCCCTGAAGGCGAATGCGAACGCGTTAGAACACGACGGGAGCGCGCATGTGCCCGAAGCTGGCCGAAAAACGGGCGATCTGTGTGGATTGAGGTACGGCTCGATGAACTCGGGATCAGCGTGGCGTACGTCGGAGAGACGTCGATCGACGACGATCTGCAGCATTTCAAACGCACATCTCGTTGCTTCGGCGTTAACGTCACTCACCCAAAGTCCCGGTGGATGCGTACGCCGACCGACTCTTGCGCACTTCCCCTCGAGATGATAACCTACGATCGCTTCGATGGCGTCGCTCCAATCAAAACCGACAGGAAGCCCAGCGTTAAACGCGACAAATAAATCGCTGTCGTGAAAATCATCGTTATCCTTTGGAAACGTCCCTCTTCGCGTGCGCACACTAAGTCTTGCGCCAACTGCACCACTCACGGAATTGTTTGTGAACGGAATGTCGCAGGAAAACGTCTCACCGTCGCTCGTCAACGCCGGACCGACGAGAACGATTTCGATCGCACGACTGAGAAAACAACCGAGAACTCCGAATGTTCTCCAACGTGCGTACTCGTGCGCGTCGGTCGCTCCCAAAACGATGATTTTAAATGCCCCGTCGCTCGTGGTTAATTCCTCGCTGGGATATAACCGACGCAACGCGTGCGTGAGCGAAAGCGCCGAGCCGAACGTTGCGTGAAAATATCGATCCATAAACGCGGCGTCCCGCTCGAACCCATCGACGCCTTCGACGCGCACGTAGTCAGCAAAAAGCCCTAATCGGTTCATCTGCGAAGCGTCACCGAGACGCTCGGCAGAGAAGGCATCGATTGTGTCGTCGTCGCCGTCGTCGCCATCGCCATCGTCGCAAGAATCATCATGCGCCCAAGCCGGCCTCGAGCACCGCCTCCGAACAGACGGCGCGTCTCTAACGTACCGCGCATACATGTCGCACTCGTGCGTGCGCTCGATCCCTCCTCGAGCGCGACAACGCGCACAGAACGACACCGCTCCGCAACGGCACGGGGAAATTCCATGTGCGCCTCCGTCACAACCGTAACACGCGCTCGGTGGTTCGAACATCGTCATCGGCGCGTCCATCTGATGTCGACGTCGTCGCGCGCGATCGGTCGACGCGCGCGCGCGCGATGATCGGCCTCGGCGTCGACGGTCGCGCGAACATCCAAGTCGTGAAGTGAGCGTTGCGCAAAACGCCTGTACTTTTTTCGTGACCAACGACCTAAACCCTAATCGCCAGTGTCCGCATCGATTAGTAAATGAGTAGAAAACGAGCATCGCGAGTGGGAGCTCGCATATTTTTGGGTTTAGGTTTAGGGTTTAGGTTTAGGTTTAGGGTTTAGGGTTTAGGGTTTAGGGTTTAGGGTTTAGGGTTTAGGGTTTAGGGTTTAGGGTTTAGGGTTTAGGGTTTAGGGTTTAGGGTTTAGGGTTTAGGGTTTAGGGTTTAGGGTTTAGGGTTTAGGGTTTAGGGTTTAGGTTTAGG